>NC_056742.1:361224441-361341941 GCF_019279795.1 Protopterus annectens
GTTGATAAAAGAAGGGCACTGTCATTAATCAACAGATAACATTTAATTCCACCACTAAAACTTTTCTCATTAACATTTTGCATTGTCTGCCCTTGAAATGTTTTCTGCTGTATCACATTACTTTCACAAATGATAAACTCTGACCTACAGATGTCAGGTGAGGAACTAGACTGATGCTGTTCCCATAACTTGATCTGAGGTCATGGTGGTACAATGAGGCTTCCTAACCTGACCGTTACCTGTCCATTTTACATGGATACCAAACACATTTATATATACATATATAAAGGCAGAGGAGGACACATACAGACATAGATCTCACTCACACACACACACACACACACACACACACACACACACACACACACACACACACACACACACCCATCTATTGAGATATTATATATATATATATATATATATATATATAGATAGATATAGACACACACACACGTATACATACATATAGATAGATATGATACCAAAAATCTCAACAACACTTTAATCAATAAACAGACTGAACACACTTACACTGAACAGAAAGAGAAAACTCAGAAACATTACCCTTACAACTCCGAGAACTGGAAAGAACACATATTTTAAATATTTTTTGCAAGGAGGGGTAAGCCTCCCCGCACCTCTCACACGGAGGGCTTCCAGTATTTTTCTGGACAGTCCGGAATTAAGGAACACTGTCACTGACATTGAGGAACACAAGAATATGTTTGATTGTGCACAGTAATATTGTATGACAATCCTCTCGAGTGGAGGTTAAACACACACTTCTATTCTGCATGCATTTTGCCTTCAAGTACATGTCCAGAATTCTAGACATGAAAAGTTAGCAATCCTAGGACTGTGTGATCCTACAACAGTGGGGAAAACATATTTCCTAGTACCTACTATAGTGTAGTCCAGAAGGATTCAAATCTCCAAGCTATTACCAATATTCCTTTTTTGTCTGTGAAGAAGAAATAATAATAATAACAACCATTTGTTAACCAGGTAGGCTGAGTGGACATGGGGCCCCTTTTCAGGGGAAAGCAGGGAACAGTGCCTGGTTAAGTGACATGCTCAACATCACATAGTGGGCAAATGGGAATCAAACCCTGTAACACATGAACTTCGGTTCACAGCCTTAACTCTTTGTGCCAACTAAATATATCTATATCTATATCTACAAGGGATTTAGGGCTATATACCAGAAAATGTTTGTGTTTCAGATTTAGTGTGGCTTTTAACGTACTGGACTAGCTTTAGCAATGAGTTGTTTCTTTGAATTGATCAAAGTATGCTTGAAATGTCCTGAACAGTCGTTTAAATTTTCTAAGATCTTGCTCTGATATGCTGTCCCTACCCAATTAATGCTCCTTCTTACTCTTTAAAGGTTCTTTCATCACATAAAACTTCTGGATAGTCTTTACAATTCAACATGCAGTGCACAATGGATTATAAGAGCAATGCATTTTAGTCTTAGTGCATTTTAATTGTCTCAACCTTCATTAGAAATGCAAAATTCCCTTTGTGTCATAATAAAAACACACTGAACTCCAGTTTGTGTTTTTGACTCATGCTTCCTGTATTTAATTTCAGAACACTTTTCTTCAATATCTGTAACACATTTCTTAAGGTGGGGCCCATGTTCCTTCTTTGAGACTTTCCAAACAAAATTATGATATCATTAAATTTTCTGAAACAGGATAATCATTTTATAACTTGTGCATTGAAATTTCTCTGCATAAACCTTATACAAAAAGGTCAAAAATGTTGTCTTGTAAACTGTAAATGAGTGAAAAAAGTTACAATGCCCCTGTTGTTAGAAAGTACTTCTGGATGGTGCCCTGCTCTTAAATCTAATTTACTGAATTATTTAATCTATCCTCTTAACCTTATACTCAACATTATATTATTGAGAGCAGGGTCAACTGATTCCATGAAAATGGATACCGATGCCATTTTTAGAAAAAAATACTTAAGAAAGTATTTATTCAGGCAGGCTTGCACCCCTGATATAGGAAGATGCACCACTATATCCCATCACTTATATATACCATCTCTAAGGTTTCTGCACCTTATGGAAAGGAGAAATTCTGGCCTACCATAGTGTTTATCTTCTGTGCTAAACTCCAGTAATTCATACAAAAGACTGTTAACATTAGTGCCTTGACAACAAGCCTTGTTCCAAGGAGAAATGCAGTAAAATATTTTGGTTTTAACAGAATTTATAGTATACACAGAAGAACACTAAACAAAAAGGGCTGTATACAGACTAAAGAGTGCTGTAAATATAACTGTACATCATTAGCAAAATATCCTATTGATCAGCTAATATGCCATTCAGTAAAGTTCTGTTTAAGACCACCATCAAATGATCAATCATTATATAGCTATATCTATCTATCTATACATTCTTACACACACACACACACACACATATATATATATATATATATATACATACATGTATATTTATTATCACACACACACACGCACACACAAGGAGTGGTGCTGACATTTTCCTAAAGTAGTGGTATTGAATTAGGGTAAATTTCCACAGTGGGTCCCCACCTCTCTGAGACATGAATTTCTATTTTGCATGCTATGGTTTTGCACCGATTTTTGATGGCCATATGCTATGGTTGTAAAAACTTAAGAGGCAGACTTCCTACAGAAACTATGAAGAACTAGACAGACACACACGTATATCATTCTAACTTAATAATCAAGCCAAATAACCAGATAGTGTATAAAGACTTTTTAAGATCGAAAATGTTCTTTGAATTTCTAACAACTGTTGCAGCTGTTTATGCCACTGCATCCTGGCTGAACTGCTGTAACTAGATAGATGTGAAGTAAATATTTCCATACCTGCTTGAGCATGAAGTAACTGGATACAACATTGGAAGTATAAGCGGAATTAAATCATCGGCTATTATCACATTAGTCTGCACTCACTAAATGCATCCTTAAACTTAGTGACTAAATAGATGACTGAGTGGTAATGACAGAGAAGCTATAAAAATGACTTCTGCATGTTTCATTCATACATCATCACAGCCATCTGGGTCAGTTACTGTTGTATTTGTAAAATCAAGTTTAATTGCAACAGATCATCATCAGCCCCCTTTTTCCCATTTTTTTCTACATGGGGTCAGGGTATCGTGTTAACTGTCACCGTCTCTCTCGATTCAGTGCCGCACTCCTGCCTTCTTCAACACTCATGCCTTACTGTTGTAGATATTCTTTCACACAATCCATCCACCTCTTTGCTGGATGTCCTCACTTTCTCTTACTTTCTTCCTGTCTGTCCCAAATCTTCCTCAGCAGATTGTCTTCTGCTTTTCTTCACATGTGCCCAAACCACCATAATCTGTTCTCCTTGATCTTTTCTGCAATTGGAGCTACTTTGGCTTCTGCTCTTATGTCCTCATTTCGTCACCTGTCCCACAGTGTGCACCCTATCACCTTTCTCAGGCACTTCATTTCCATCACCTCTAGCTTCTTCAACTGTTTTGCCTTTACTGCCCAGGTTTCTGTACCATACAGTAGTACTGGTTGCACCACTTTCTTGTACAACTAACTTTTCAGCTTCTTTAGCATTTTTCTGTCATAGACTACACCTGATACTCTATGTCAGTTGCCTGCAGACCCCCTGATTCTAGCTTTAGCCTCTTCATTCAGACTACCCTTCTCCTCGACCACCCCTCCTAGATACTTGAAGCTGTTTACCTGTTCCATTGTCTTCCCTTCTGTCTCTATTCTCAGCTTCTTCTGATTTCCCCAATTTGTTGCCATTACCACCATCTTATCTGTGCTTAGTTTCACCCCATGTGCCTTCAGATTTGCATTCCATTCCCCTATCCTTTGCTGAAGTTCTAGCTCAGAGTCTGCCTGTACTGCCACATTGTCTGCACAGAGCAGCTTTGTTGATCTGTCCCCTCCAACTTGTTTGCTAATGTAGTTCATCACCAGTATGAATAGCAGTGGACTCAGAGCTGAACCCTGGTGTACACCCACTCCCACTGGGAACCCCTCTGTGAGGCCGAACACTGTTTGTACTTGAGTCATTGGGTCCTTGTACATAGTCTGCACTAATTCTACTAATGATTCTGGGACTATAAACCACCACAGTACTGCCCAGATCAGCTTTCTTGGGACCTTGTCATATGCTTTCTCCAAGTCTAGGAATGCCCAGTTGGACTCTCTCCTCATCTCTAGCTTCTTCACAAGTATCTCTCTCAGTGCAAACATCGGGTCAATTGTGCTGCATCCTGATCAGAATCTAAACTCTTCATCTCCCATCTTAAATTCTACTACTGTACGTATCCATTTATCAATCACCCCCCCAGAAATTTCATGCAATATGGTAGGAGTTTGATGCCTCTGTACTCCCAACAGTTGTGGATGTCCCCTTTGTTTTTGTACACTGCCATGAGTATGCTTAATCTCCAGTCATCTGAAATACGCCTTTCTCTCCACACTGCTATTAGTACCCTCAGGAGCCATTTCTCCCCAATCTCACCCAGCATCTTTATTATATCTGCTGTGACCTCATCTGAGCCTGCTGCTTTCCCTGACTTCATCTTCCTTAGTGCTGTTCTTATTTCTTCTAAGGTTGGCTGCTCTTCTTCTCCCATTGTAGACTGTTTCTGGGGCAGTACAGCTTCTGTGAGGTTTTCTTCATTCAGAAGCTGCTGGAAATACTCCTTCCATCTGCCTTTGATGTCCTGTGGACTGGTGAGCAGGTTGTTACAAGCCATCCCTTATGAAGGGTGTCTGACTATTTTCTTTATCTTTCTGTCTTTGCCTTGCAACCTGATATAGTTTCTTTGTGCCCCTTACTGAGTCACTTTACAGAAGCTGTTAGAGTGCCTCAGATGCCCTATTCTTTGCTATTGCAACTTCTTTCTTAGCTTCTTTGTTAGCCAAACAGTAGTTCTTCCTAGCATGGTCAGTCTTTTCTGTCTCCCACTTCTTCCTGCACTCCTTCTTTCTTTTGATGACTTACTGGACTTCTGCATTCCACCACCAGCTTTCCTTATGTACCTTATTTCCATACCTGGCTCAGCCACATATATTTTCTGTAGTCCTAACAAATGCTGTTTTTACGCGCTACCACTCTTCTTCAACTCCACCTATTTCCTCCTCTTCTTGGGGTGCTAGAGCCCTGAGTAATTCCTTGAACTGCTGTACTTTCCCTCCAGTCAACTTCCAGGTCTTCAGCCTGGTCTCTGTTGACCTTAGAGCCTTCTCTGACCACTGCTTGCATCTGATTGTGGCAACTTATGGTTTATTCTATGGGTCAAGTGTATTACTGGGGATGACTTTGCAATCATGTATTCTACCCCAATGCCTTTTCCTTGCTAGGAGGAAGTCTACCTGAGTTGCATGTTTGGTACTCTTGTATGTGATCTTGTGACTGTCTCTCTTTCTGAACCATATGCTGGCTACTATCAAGCCATTTGCCAGACAGAAGTCTAGAATGGCTTCTCCTTCTTTATTCCTGCTACCCCACCCATGTGGCCCCAGGCAGTCCTCATATCCTGTTCTGTCTGTCCCAATATGTGCATTCAAGTCACCCATTATCAACACCAATTCATATTGTTCTGCTTTATCTAGTAGGTCCTGTAAATGCTGTTGGAATGCACTTGCAATAGATATCCCTGATTTATACAGTTTATGAGTACAAAGTTGAAGTTAGTATGGTCCATCTCTGGAGAGGTGGTGACTTGGAATGTTTACAAAGTATATGAAACTCTCAGACAAACAGTAGCTCAGAACAGTTTGACTTAATTCCCATAGGTTGGCAATATATTTTAATAAGGGTTTTAGAACTTAAGGCAATAGATCTCTTCAGGCATGCATCCCCCTCCACTATATAATTATGTAAAACAGGAGAAATTATTCTGTCAGATTACCCTGCCTTTCACAATCCAGTGTTAGGTCCCGGATTCCCAACATTTTGTCTTCACAATAATAATAATAAAAAAAAAAAAAACAGAAGCTTATAAAGCTGTGATCTTGTTATGCCCTGTAAAAAATACACTGTGATAAGTAACATGGAACAATAAGAAAACAATAAAGACCTTGGATCAATCATCCAAAACAAGTAGTTGTTACTATACTCCCAAGAGGTGGCTTGCAGAAGGTCCACTCACAGTAATGTCTTAATGTATATATGGACTGCCCCAAATGAACCCAAGTCCTGACTGAACTGTTGTTACTAGATAGGTGTAAGTAGTCTTTGAATAAAACAAATAAAAATGAAAACTCACTTCCTACACTCACTGCTATCTCACATAATTTGACAGGTGCCATAACAAGTTTACTATGTGAAGAGTGAAAACGCATAAAATACAAATCTAGTAGCCTGCTATTTACATACATAATGAATCAAACTGGCCAGTAAACTGTGCAAGAGAAATCGTAGGAGGAGCAAGACCTACAAACATATTGTGAGTTAGTACCCTGTTCATTCAGAATTAACACTATCCATATAAATGTTCATCTCACATTTAAAATTATTTAAATAGTTTGCTGTTCTATCATATAACTGTGGTCAAATGTACAAAATGGACTTGAAATGCTCTGCCTCTCCTCATACTATAATGACAAGGACATTTTAATAAATGCCTTAATTTTCTGATGGCTCTAACAGTGTTAGATAGTTCAAGATAGTCATCAGCAAAGTGTCACTGATAACTAAAACTGTATTAGACAATCCTCTTCTTACAAATCTATAATTAACTGAATATAAAATAAATAGATGATGGTATCCTCATGATACTGTAATTATTTATGTCTTTTATATTCTTAGTCAAATCTGTCTCTGTCCATTTAGTTAATACATAATTTGCTTTGGTTTAGTGAGAAAAGTTCTTATGTTTATATGGGTCAAAGGATTTGGACACAGTCAGCATTACGTTCTGACTTCCAGATTATAAAGTATTGAATGCAGTATAAATTATATCCCTAGATCCTCTAAGTAATTTCATCCACAGTAATATCCAAGTCCTTGCAGTGGTTAACTTGTTTAATAACACTGTTATCAATTAAAAACCATGTAGAAATACATGATTGCCCAAAATATATCACAGCTGATTTTATTTGTATACTGGAAACACCAAAAAATGAAAACACCAGCAACTGAGATTAACGAACTCAACACTATGAAGAAATGACTCTCAAAGAATATTCAGTAATAGCGTAGAGTTCAAAACACGGTCAGGATATAATCCAAACACTGATTTATTAAAACAATAAAATTACAAATAAATTCGGTAAGCGCTTTTGCAAGTATTCAACTCGCTTCTTCAGACCATAATAGACATTCATTCACAGTTACTACATTTAAAAATTCATGGACCTATCAGATAAAACATGCATACCACATGATCAAAAGAACCACTTAAGAATATATCAGAATAGTAAAAAACACTAATTAAAATCACTCTGATTACATATACTGTTGCTTACTTGAACTAAGGCATTTAAAATGCATTTACAATACAAGAATCAGTAAGGGAACAAGCTTGCAAGCAATAACCGATGACGTGGTGTGGTATATTGAAGATTTACCCATGGTTGGCGTGGTTTAATCATGAGGCCGAAGCCCGAGTGATTAAATAAAGCCAACTGTGGGTAAATCTTCAATATACCACACCACGGATTCAGTTATTGCTATTAGACAATGACATCATTTAAGAAAAAAAACTTACTTTTCTTAAATAATGTCTTTGTATAATGGCGCATTAGTGTTCTTCTGCCAGTGGTGGTATACTGCTTTCTTGTGTTGATGTACTGCGCATGTGTATGGGACTTGCGTTCCCACGCATACCCAGTACATCAGTGCTTTGAAACGGAAGCAACGGAGAAAAGAAAGTCTCTGTTGCTCCATTTTTTTTTATTAAAAAAAAAAAAGTTTTGGACACTTTATACCAACAGAAAAAAGTTTGGCAACCGGACCTTTTTCCGTTGGTATATTGTGGGATTTACAATGGGCATGCTGGACAAACAGCATGCATGTTTTGGAATATTAATGGGGGCTCATTGTATAATTACATTGTTATAATCATTCAGGTAACATTTACTCTATTACTGTGTTACAGTTACCATGACTGCACTCATTCCTCATTTAAAGAGACAAGTACCAAACCTTATACACATTTTAAATGCCTTATTTTAGTAAGCAACAGTATATGTAATCAGAGGGATTTTAATTACTGTTTTTTACTATTCTGATATTTTCATAAGTGGTTCTTTTGATCATGTGGTATGCATGCTTTGATTTGATAGGTCTATGGATATATAAATGTAGTAACTATGAATGAATGTGTATTATGGTCTGAAGAAGCGAGATGAATACTTGTGAAAGCACTTACCAAATTTATTTGTAATTTTATTGTTTTAATAAATCAGTGTTTGGATTATATCCTGGCCGTGTTTTGAACTCTACACTCTTTGTGAGTTATTTTTATACTTGTTGACTTTTTTGTTTATGTATACCAGCTGTTCATTTCTGATAAGGTTGTTTGCAATTGATCATAATCATTTTATTAGTTATAATCACACACAATTTACAGTCATCAGCAAATTTATACAACTACTGCTTTTTAATGTCTGCAAGAAATTATATAATATAACCAAGGGCAAATAATAAGACCAAAAAAGCCATAGTTGGAAAAACAAATATCATGTAATTGAAGACAGACAAAAAACATTTGTGTAACTAAACTTAATTTTGAATAAGTATAACAGAGCCTATATGCAACATAAAATGACCTGATTCCCAAAGAAGCATTATTGGTTGAACATACCACACTAAACATCGTTACTAATTTTATAAAGCTAACTTATTGCTGAAACTGCACAGCTTGTTCAATATTGCAACATGTTTTTCTGCATTATATTGAAGTTCTGAGCACTTTCATTCCCACATATGCAGCAGTGTGACTTTATAATACTCATTACATTGTCGTTTTTTTAAACCAAGGTCCACCACAACTAGACAAATCCTAAATTGCTGAACTGCATTTCATGTAAACATTCTGCTCTAATGATACTTCCATTATTTAAATACCATTATATTTATTTACTTATTTCTTCATTGCATTTATTCACTGGGATAGTTTGAAAGAGCAGAATGCTACCCCTTTTTCAGCAAAAGGCTGGGGAGAACAGCTCTAGAAAAATTACAAATTAAAGATCATTGTAAACACAGGTATACAAGTAATAAACAAACATACAAAACATAAACAGAATGTCATTAATTAATAGCATCATGAAATTAGCTATGAAACTTCTTCTTGACATAGAGAACACTGTAAACAGAGATATACAATAAATCAACAGAGGTAAACAAGTTATCTGCAATTATACATTTAAACAGAATATCATTAATTCATATCAGTATTATGTGAAGAGCAATGGAATATATTTGGAAATGAACCTGAAAGGAGGAGAGAGAAGGAGGAAAATGGGGGATTAGTATTAAGAGGTGAGACAGAATAGGGGGTGGGAGATTGGCATAATGGTTAAGGTGCTTACCTTATAGACACAAGGTGCAAGGTTTGATTCTCACGTGAGGTAATTGACTAGGCTTGAAATGGCCCACATGGGCAGTTAGCCTAGTACTAATCTATGAACCTATGGATAAGTAGAAGGAAGATGATGGAGAGGTAGAAGACAACGAGGAGTTTCCAGACCAATAACCGAAGGTTTAATGCTTGGAAAGAAAAGTAGTAAGTAAGGGGCCGGAAATTTATCATTTAGGAGTTGTACATGTGCAGAGCCAGGTACGTTTTGGGTGTTCTCTTGTTTGTGCTGTAAAAGTGTTTGTGTTTGCTGTGTTTCCTAAAGTGAGAGAAAGGGAATCTCAAATTTTGACCTGCAAAGAGGAGTCCAAAGCGTCACCACTTGAGCTTTTTGAGCTTTTGTAATAGTTAATAATGTTTTGTCAGTGGATCTCAGCTGTCTGCTTGTGTTATACAGTTAGAGAATATTTTTCAAATTAGAATTTGGATAACAGATGAGTTTATGGAAAGTGACTAATTTGGGAAGTGTAAGGTAATGCCTTAGCTCTAATCACTGAAGTTTTTAAGGCCAAACAGTGATGTGTCCTATAATGATGATTGGAAGCAAAAATTATTTTAAAGAAGTGGGCAGTAGATGAGGAGAACAAGCAATGGGCTTCTAATAGTTAGAGATGTGTAGTGCTTGGGAGATGACTAGTGTGGGTATGGAGAGTTGTTCATACTGGTAGGCATTGGTAAGATGTAAGGGAGGCAGCAATCATGATGGATAATAAGACAATTGTGTAGAACAGTAACACTGTAGATGTAGAGTAATTAGGAATGAAACTGAAGGAAATGAGAGAGGAGGAGGAGCAGTGAATGAGCAGAGTGAACATAAATACATATACGTTAAAAACTGAATTGTTAGAAGGGGTGATATGTAAAACCAACAGGAAAAATGAATTGGTAAAACTAGAGAGTAAACTGAGGGAAGTACTGTGTGGGTGTTTAAAAGGAAAAATTTTGGAATGAAGCAGAAGGATAGGAGAGAAAAAGGAGAAACGGTTAGCGGGAGTATTCGAAATGTGAGGAAAATAGGACTGCCGAATGTCTGTAGTTATGTGTGTGCAATTAAGGGGATAGGAAGTAGGTGGAGACCATGTCCTATAAATGTAATGCAATGGCAGTGGCTGGGGAATTAGGGGTGAGAAGGGAGCATAGCAGCTCCTGTGGCAGCAGGACGTAATCACTGTGGACATGCTCAGAGTGAAGAAGAAAGAAAATGAGTTATCACACACGTAACTGCTACACAGGTTTCTTCTGCCTTTAAAACATATTTAAAATAAAGACACACTGGTTTATAAAAACAATGCTTAGAACAGGGTGGATTTGTATCTCTACAGCTGAAAAATGGTGAAGCTGTGTTATTACCTCTGTTTGCTGAAGGGGGAGGTGCGTGGATGCTCATAGGGAATGTGGAAGGAATTAATTGGCTAGCAATTGCAGAAATAAAAATGCAGGACTCTGTGTATGTACCTAACACTTAAGAGCAGGCATTTATACTCAATATTTTACAATTAGTTATTGTAGGGTGCTTATTCCTGGAATAAGTTTTCCCAGAGAAATATTTCTTCTCACATATGATATAAACACTCACTGCCTCTGTTGAAGTTCCTAGTCAGCCAGTATATAAGTTGTGTACAGAGTTAAATTATTCCACTTTCTTTCAGCAATGCAAGGCATACACCTATGAGGTGTTATGGAATGGAGCAATCCCCATCCTGTAACCCCCATACCTCTTATTTAAATATTTCAAGATCAAACTCACCAAACCTCAGAAAAGGAGCAAACCCTTGACCCTCTAGGAAAAAATACATGTGTACACTATGGAATTTGAAGAGCTGTTGATTTGAACTATTCATCACAGTGAAACTAAATTTGATAGTTCCAGATTCTGACAATCATTATGTATATGTTATAGCAGTTAAGTATTCATTATCAGTTATAACCACTTATTTTTTTCTTAGGCAGCACAGTCAGAGTGCAGTTTGCATTGCATTGTTGTTACAAAACTATGCATTGTTGCCTTAGAGTACTTGGTTTACTGGTTCAGTAATCTTCCCTGGGACTGACTTGCTTTATCCATGGTCTCCTTATATGTACCAAAGATGTACCAAGAGGTGAGCTGCTTTCCAAATTGATCTGAGGTAGGTGTGTGTGTGTGTGTGTGTGTTTATGTATGTATGCACAGCTTTTCACATGCATACATCTGAGAGTGATGTATCCCCTTAGAATCCCACCTAAAACTCTTCTATGCAATATGCCTATTATCTAAGATATATTCCAGCTCACCTGTGACCCTGAAAAAGAACCAAGTGAGTGACAACAAATGAATGAATCCCTGAAACAAAAAATAATGAATAAAAATAGCTATAAAACTAAAAAAAAAACATTTTTTATTATATATCTAGAAGCTGGTATGGCCGTATGCATAAAGATGTCAGAGAACACCACTTGGTCTATAGTAAGCCTTAGATCAGGTCAGAATGAGAATGTCCTAAGCTGTATTATGCAGTCTTATTCAAAGCAGTGACCTGAGAACTCACTAAATACTCCTGATTCATAAATTAAGCCAGGTTATTCTGTTATTCATAATGCAATACATGCAGGAATACTGTAGTCCTTTTAGTGAGCTGAGGTCAGTTCCAGGAAAAGTAATTGTTAAGTTAAGGATTTCTGCCAATGAGGCAAGGAATTTATCTTCAGGTCCATTAGATCAGATACTTAAACACTCCTGTTCCAAAAAAGTTGAATTGTCCATTTACAGACTTCAAGAAAATGACTATCAATCTGCCTTACTTTACATTTTGCCCAGCTAAATTGGTAACTGGTCAGTGCAACCACATGTGAGCCTAATATGAGCTTTCTGGTTTGGAATGTCAAAACCCTTCACCATGAAGGAAATGACTGGCCATGGAAACAGATGCATGTAAGAGTAACCACAGCACTGTATCACTTATAATCACTTAATACACCTCCTCACTGGTAATACTGCACAATGTGTCTGTTAGCAGGCCAGCATAAGATAGATTTGTGAAGGAACCCCTATTGCAGGAAAAAGTGAACTAGCAATTATCAACCATTACATTTCCTCTGCTTGTTCTGCAGTATCTATATCATTAATAAAACTAGGGTTGCAGCTATCATAAGTTGATACCTGAATATCTTACATTGTTTGCAACTTGAGATATGTACGGTCATGTGAAGGAACAGAAACTGAATGTTTCATCCCATTTGTAATATGACATCTACACATAACAGATAGGGGGGAGCAGCAGGTTAAAAATGATAGTGCAGAATTTGTAGTGTGTTAGATAGGCTGGATAAAGAAGTCATCTTAGATACTTGACTGGGTACTGCAAAATGTCCATCTGTATTGTATCAACCTTTGTACTTGAGGCACAAGTTGCGACTGAAAAGAGTCCACGATAAGCACTTCATTGATCTAGTTCAATAAAAAGATTTAAAAAATCTGCAAATCCCATTGTACTGTGGAAATATGATTCATTAGTGTGAGTCGACAGACCATGATGCTTTGCCAGAGATGGCCTGCATCTGTCACCCCTGGGATTCCGGATACTGGCTAAGGTTCTTGCCGCTCCAATAGTGCCTTTTTAGGCAAGGTTCAAATGACAAATTTACCACCGTAACAGGAACAGGCAAGCAAAAACTGAGGGTGATGCTACTCAATGCTACAAGTCTAAATCTCAAAATGCACTCACTCGAGGCACTCCTTAAAATGGAAAACATCGATATCTGTGCAGTGACTGAGATCTGGTTCAAGGCTCCAGAGAGCACCCCTGCACTACCAGGCTATAACTCATACCACACTTTTCGGCCATGTAACCTGGACCGTAACACCAAAGGCAGAGGTGTGTCCATATTCATTAAGGATATCCACACCTCCAGGCTAGTTGCTCAGCGTAATGTAGCCAAGGTTATCCAAGTGCACCTAACTCTGGGCAGAACTGCAATCCAAATTGTAGCTTGCTACAGATCACCCACCATGCCCCAGGATTCCCACTCCTCTTTTCTTGATGTACTGGAAAATATTAGGGTTCAACCAAACACTCTAATAATGGGCGATTTCAACTACCCCACCATTAACTGGGAAAACTACTCATGTACCAACTCCTTCGCTCAACGCTTTCTGGAATTCATAAACTCCAATGCCCTGGATCAACTTATCCACACCCCCACCAGGGGCAACAATATCCTAGATCTAGTCATTACCAATATGAGTGACCAGTGTTCCACACCTGAAGTCAACCTCTCATTGGTCTGATCCGACCATAAGCTAATTACCCTAGATATCCACATCCTGCCTCCACCCCCCATTAAGGAAACCATGGTAAAAAATTTCTCCAAAACCAACTTCATGCTTCTTAAGACAGAAGTGGTGAACTTCATGACACCCATGCAGATGGACAATACAGTTACAACTACTGAATCCTACACAATTGCACTTTATAAGCACTTACATGAGTGCGTGGATCGTGCTATCCCAAATAGAACCAAGACGCTATCCTCCAAAAAAAGGAAGCCAATCTGGTGGTCCCCTGCCATAAACAAACTGTACAACAGAAGGAAGAAACTCTTGCAAAAGGGAGTAAACTCCCACGAGTGGAGGAGCTCCCTGGTCAGCCTCAGTAAGAAGCTGCGATCCCTGATAAAATCCTCCAAAGCTAGTTATGAAAACAAAATCGCCACTGATTCTAAAGACAACCACAAAGCATTCTATAGCTATGTCAAGAATCTCAATGGCAACACTCAGATCTGCTCTGAGTTACAGCACAATGGCAATAAATATACAGACCCAACTGATATTGCCAACATCCTGGCAGATAGGTTCAGTGCTAACTTTACCCCCCTCTCACCCCCTAAAGAGCCCATCTCTATACAGGAAGAATGCAAAGTTCCTGTAATCACGGCTGCAGAGGTAAAAACCACACTCTCCAAAGCCAAGAACACAGCATCCATGGGGCCAGGCAACATCCCAGGCTGCGTTATACACAAACTACAGAATGAACTGGCACCCCACCTAAGTACCATGTTCAATCATAGCCTCACCTCAGGCTTTGTGCCTGCTGAATGGTGCACAGCAACAGCTATCCCACTCCACAACAAGGGGGGAGCCACCACGGACCCTGGGAACTACCGCCCTATTAGCCTGACGAGCCTGGTCTGCAAGGTCATGGAACGTATCATCATGGAACTTATAAACAAAGACATTGGTAATCTCCAAACTCTGGATCCCACCCAGTTCGGGTTTGTAAAAGGCAGATCATGTCTCCTAAACCTGATAGACTTCTTTGAAGCAGTCACCAAAGCTGTAGACAAGGGTAAGGTGGTTCACACAGCCTATCTAGATCTTGCCAAGGCTTTCGACACCATCCACCACTCTGGAATTATAGATAAACTCACTAAACTAGGTATAAATCTCTATGTCACAACATGGGTTGGCAACTGGCTCACTGACAGAACCCACACTGTGAAAGTAACAGACTCCAAATGCGACTTCAGACCAGTGACAAGTGGAGTACCACAGGGTTCAGTCCTGGGTCCTCTCCTGTTTGGTATCTACTTCTCTGAAGTACAGGTTAACACAGAAGGTCTTTGGCTAATGAAGTTCACAGATGACTGCAAACTAGGAGCCATAATCAAAACTCTTAATGATGTGGACATCCTACAAAAGGGCTTCACTGAGACAGATGCCTGGTGTCAAAGCCATGGCCTCAAGCTCAATGCTAAAAAGTGCATTGTCATCCCCTTTGGTAAAACTCTGTACCCATGAACTACAACATAGGTGGCAGTATACTTAACACCGAAAGTGTGATAAGAGACCTTGGGACACAGGTGGACAGTAGTCTCCCCTTTGATAATCACATCATCACAGTAGTCAGGAAATCCTTCTACATGGCACACCTCATCACAAAAGGTTTCTCATCCAGAAAAAAAGGGGTCATTGTTCCCCTTTACTCATTAGACCCATTATAGAGTACAACGCCCCTTTTGGTATGTACCTCACAAGACATCTACAACAACTGGAAAGGCGGCAGAAATACCTCACAAAGAGGATTACTGGCCTCAAACAGATGCCCTACGCAGACCGTCTCAGAAAACTCCAGCTTTACTCCATCGCATATCGCCTACTCAGAGGTGATCTCTGCCTAACATACAAAGCTATGTCAAACCCAGAGCTGTTGGACATGCTCCACTTAAAGAAATCCCAATCCCTCAGAGCTACACACTCTAGGGACCTAAACCTTGTCACCACAATAAACAGAACATGCCGGAGGGATAGATTCCTGTCCCAGAGACTTCCCATACTCTAGAATAAACTACCTATCTCTATATCAAACAAAGCTGCTCATTAGCACTCTTCAAGAAAAATCCTGATGATTGGATGGGAAATAGGAAATTCACCCCGGGGATCACCTCTGTGGCTCTGCTCGACAGTGACACAGGAAAATAATTTTCTTGGGATGCAAAAGCCAGGGTACCTTTTTGGCTGGGCTTGTAAAGGCCCCAGGGCCGATAGCCTAGTACCTACCTATGAACTTATGAGTCCTGCAATAATGAGACTGAATGTGTGAAAATGCAGACTTGCGTTTTTGGTAAGTCCAAGAATTGTTGGTCTCAGAGTATTCCCTTTTCTCCAAGGAATGGAGCTCTTACAATTGATATATATAAATTTATATATAACATACATATTAGGAACTTTCTCCTATCTTCTATATAATATATGTTCAGCTTTATTGCCTGATTTATATAGGTTTATTTTCTTTTTTTATTGTATCCACAAATTTTACTCCTGTGTGATTGGCTTAGTCTTTGCAACCAATGTTGATTTGGAATTCTGTTTAAATTGTACTGTGGAGGTATCCTCAGCAGGCCTCCACTGAAAATGGGCTCGTACACAGTCTGAGTTTGACGGTAAACAAATATCAAATAAAAAATAAATAATTATAATTAGAAAGGATGTGGGGTTGAAGCATCTCATAATGGGGGTGTGCAAACAGGTTGTCTCTGGAAAAAAACTTTAAAAGAGAACAGTAATTGTCAACATTCACTGTTCTATTGTAATTTATGGGAATTTTTTTCAGAATTGCTATACTAAATTATGAGTTTTGGAATGAGAATGTAAAATACCCATTGTGGTACTCTTCTAAATGTACATGGAATCACTTAGAGAATTCATTATATACAGTATACTGTCCACGTGAAGTACTTTAGTTGTTTATGAGTAGTCTGCTGCTGATAAAGTGCCCTTATGATCAGACCAGCAGCTTGTTGAAAATGAATACCTACATAATAATAAATAAAATGGCATTCTTCCATGAATGATTATTCATTCCTTTTCCACTCTTATTTTATATAGCTTGCATTTTGCAAAATAAATTTTGAAAGTGACTGTGAGTTTCATTAATTATCCTCTTCAGCATCTCATTTGTGCGTGTAAGCTTGTGAAGTATTGGGACATTTGCACTCGTGATATTAAAATAAACACATTTTCAGCATATTGTATTGACATGTTTAAAGCAAAGGCGTGATGCGTCTATTTTGAATGATTTTCTTCCATGTATTTCAACTCTGTCAAAAGATTTCAGAGTACTTACATTTCATGCTAACAGCCAAGCAAAGCTTACTAAGCAAATGCAGGCAGAGAGCTGTCAAAGAATTGTTATATGTAGTACTAAGCTAATTAGGTGGAAAGGAAAGACAGCTTTGCTGAGTATTATCTAAACCTAGAATTATGTTAACCCTTACTACAGGTACTGATACTGCAGTAAGCTACTTAGTCAAACACACAGAAACACATGCATGCAGTGAAGAAGGGAAACTTTAGAAACAAAATCACAATTTGTGCAGAAATCTTTCACTGTAGAGAATATACAACTACAGACTTTTCATCTAAATATAAGCACCATTTTCCCAGATTTTATCTCCTAATTGATCACTGTTTAAACTGAGGAATCCCATACATGTTCACATAAATAAGTTGACTTCACATGGCATATATGCTCTATTTAACCTGTAATGCTTGACTCTTCATTTTAACACACTGATTTATTTATGTTATATTTATAGTTTTAATAATGTGGAAGGATTACTGTAGTGGGCTGTGGTGGTGATGGTGAAGGGGAGACCTGAGTCATAGTGGAATGCTCTCAGTCTGCCTGTCAATCTCTGTCCCGTCCTCATCTGCAGTCATTGGTTTCTACAACAGGATAAGGCAATACATGCAATCAGCATAAGTCAGGTTTCTGTATATAGTAACGGGGCTTACTTTCCTGGGAGGGACTGCTCCCCTGTTCACAGAAGTCAGTTCAAATGGCTTGTGCACCTAGTGGTGATGCTTTCTGCTTTAGGGGTACCAGGCACTAACCTCTGGGAGATTAACCTAGAGCAGACCAATCACATATTAAAGATATTGCAGCTCTCTGGTCTGGTCTTCTTAGCTGTGACCTTCACCGGATAAGCATTTTAGAAAATAGATGGCTGGATCTTCATAATGTACTGGTGGACAAACATACACATAGCTCTATATATATATATGTATATATATCTGTGTGTGTGTGTGTGTGTGTGTGTGTGTGTGTGTGTGTGTGTGTGTGTATATATATATATATATATATATATATATATATATATATATATATATATATAGATATGTAAATAAATATATATATCTATATCTATATATATATATATATATATATATATACACACATAAATATGAGTCTACCTGAAAAGGCCAAATTCCAAGTTTACCGAACCCATGACCAAGACAGCTTTGCCAAAACCTCACATGAACAGACATCTGAAACACCAGAATTTTACTGTGGGAAAAGAAACACTTGAAATCCATGGTGAACTTTATCCTTTTCCCACTGTAACGCAATCTCAGAGTTGGAATATTTAGTTGGGGGCACAGCCCCCCCACATCTGTAGGTTTGATTTGCTTCAGTTTGTGTTTTTTGTGGTGATGGACTAGTGGTTAGTTTCCTGGAGCTCCTTATCGGTGTTCCAGGTGTTCATTATGTGAGGTTTCAGCGATGCTGTCTCGGTCATTTCGGATTCGGTAAACTGGGAATTTGGCCTTTTCAGGCAGACCCATATACAGTAATCCTTCCACATTATAAAAACTATAAATATAACATAAATAAATCAGTTAAAATGTGTGTTAAAATGAAGAGTCAAGCATTATAGGTTAAATAAAGCACCGTGTAAAGTCATCTTATTTATGCGGGAATTTGGTCTTTTCAAGTAGACCTATATATATATATATATATATATATATATTTTTTTTTTTTTTTTTTTTTTTTTTTTTATTTTAATAGCTTAGTTAGAGCTGTTTATGATGGGCGGCCACAGGGGTGCAGAGGTTATCGTTGCCGCCTCACAGCAAGAGGTTCTCCAGTTCGATCCTCGGCTGGGGTGCCTTCTGTGCGGAGTCTGCATGTCCTCTCTGTGATTGTGTGGGTTTCCTCCGGGTGCTCTGTTTTCCTCCCACATCCCCAAGATATGCTGTAGGTGGATTGGACACTCTAAATTGGCCCTAGGTGAGAGTGTGTGCATGTGTGTGCCTTCTGTGGAAGGTTGGGCGCCAGGCTGGCAACTCGACACCATAAAAAACTCTACTGCCAATCATAAGTGGACAAGGTGATCCGCTGTGGTGACCCCTAACCGGGAAAAAGCCGAAAGAAGAAGAAGAAGTTAGAGCTGTGTATGATAGTTAGACCAAAAGGAACTAGTAAAGAACCTAGATGACAAATTTAGGCAAATTTTACTGCATCTACAGTTATAACTATTCCACAGTCCCAGCCACCCCATGTAATTACCATGGAATGCAAATTTTACTTCATCCATGGTTATAGCTGTGCCACAGATTCTATAATCCCAGACACCTCATTTAATTACTATGGAAAAGTTCTTTCAAACCTCTCAAAAGCTAAGAATACTTCATCTATGGGCCTGGATAAAATACCAGATTGTCTGATTATCAGTGGCAATACAGCTTATCTAAATCCCTATTTAACCTCTTTAATCTGTGCCTCTTCACTGACTGCATTCCTGAAGTTTGGAAAACAGCTACTGTGATGCCATTGCACACAGGTGGCCCAATTACAGACCATGGTAACTATAACCCTATTAATACCACTAGCCTGATATGTAAAGCTGTAGTGCGTATTATTGCAGACCTCATTAATTTGGAAATTGAACATCTCTTAACCCTGAACCAGACCCTTATCAGTTCAGCTTTGTCAAAGTATTGTCCTGCCTATTTATCCTGAATAATTTGTTTTAAAAGTAACCAAACCTGTGAATATCAGTTATGCAGTACTGGCATCATACACTGACTAAGTGCATGCCTTTCATACTATTCCCCCAGAAGATCTGACTATAAATCCTTTTCTTGTGCTGTGAATAGCTATGGTTGTCTGAAGGGAGTCAGGCAGAGGAGTTTTAGTTTTGGGGGGAATTGGACAAATTGAAGGGATTAGTAGTTAAGCAAATACTGTTTAAATAATTTATTTAGTTATTGGCATTTGTTTATAAGGAAAGTATGAATGAGCAGTACCCTTTTTCACTGAATGCCCAGGGAGAAAAGCTACATTAAATAGGCATCATACTTATCCTTTGCATTGTTTCATCATTTACAGTCAGTTTCATTCATGAGCTACAGTTCTGTTACTCAGACATCCTTGACATCAGTTAAATTATGTACAAACAGCTTCAATTAAAAATAACAGTTACATGGATTATATATGAATATATATATATATATATATATATATATATATATAGAGAGAGAGAGAGAGAGAGAGTT
The DNA here is from genome assembly GCF_019279795.1 of Protopterus annectens. Classification (NCBI taxonomy): domain Eukaryota; kingdom Metazoa; phylum Chordata; order Ceratodontiformes; family Protopteridae; genus Protopterus; species Protopterus annectens. Next base: position 361,244,848 of record NC_056742.1, read on the forward strand.
TTTTTTTTAATAAATATATGCAGTGCATGGCTTTTGTGTGAAGTATAATAAACTGCATGAGGTATTATTGGATGCACAGAGACAAATGTTAAGGGATAACAAAGGGTCATTTTAAAGATTTAACAAAGCTAGAAAGTAGACAGAAATAAAGTTAGAATATAGTACTGAGTTTGTGCAAAAGTGGCTGAAAATGGCATCTTTGAAAGTATTACCATCTAACCAAAAGTACTTAGTTCTGTAGCTGAGATACCAACAAGTTGAAAGGAAAAATTAAGAATTATGACCCTCAGAGGAATGCCCTGACAAGTGAAACAGAGGCCATTTTGCATGTGTTTAACAATTACAGGAACTCATATACTGAGGACCACTCACCATTCAGATACAACTAAAAGCCAGGTTGCAAGACATCTCCATGCCCTAGCTGTACTGCAGCTTGATCCTGGGGAGGTGTAGACCCTGATGAAACCAATGACAAAGGAGGAGCTGACACAGGCTCTTTCAATGGCTGAAAGCAGTACATCAGAAATCAAAGATGAGCAGACTGATGAAGTGAAGGGTAGCACCAAGAAACCTGAAATAACAACAAAGTACTCTTCACACCGCAAAAAAGTTTATTCAGTGTAGCAAACAAAGCTTTCAGACATCTAGTCCTTCTTCAGTGTTTAAAACAATTTAAAACAATCATCCATTTAAATATTCAAATTAAATAATAATAAAAATAAAAATGGAAGTGGATAAGAAAATAATTAATTATTTTCTGCCCACTTCCATTTTTATTTTTATTATTTATAATTTTTTGTGAGATTTATTTGAAAGATAAACTATGTATTCATCTTCAATATGAAATTGCTATTTTAATGAGTGCTTCTGTATGATAGGATAGGCTGTGTCATGTGTTTTAATTTGAGTATTTAAATGGATGATTGTTTTAAATTGTTTTAAACACTGAAGAAGGACTAGATGTCTGAAAGCTTTTTGCGGTGTGAAGAGTACTTTGCTGTTATTTATTGAAAGCAGTACATCACTAGGGCCAGGGAAATTTAGATGACAGAAAGGGAATATAGACACATGTCTTACAGTGGTGAATACAGTCTTACAGGGGTGGTAGTTCCGTCCTCATGGAAAATGACTACAATAATGGTTCTTCCTAAAGAAGGTAAAAAACACACTAAAGCTGGATATTACCATCTGATTTCAATATTAAACCATGAACAGAAGCTTTATTTGCTGACTATGACTTAATTTTGTGAGTGAGTCAAATTTAAACTTTGATTCTTTGGGGGAATTTGTACCATGTAATAAGATATATTTATAGCCATTATGTGCTTTCATGGATATTTAAAATCTGTTTGCCCCTTCTCTCCAGAGAAATGTATGTATCTAATAGGAAAGGATTCTACTTTTCTACAGTTTTCCCTCTTCAATACATAGATCCTGATCATAAGTTCAGCATTTCATACACTTCATAAATTAGGTAATTTTCAGACTATTCTCTAACCCAGCTCAAAATAACATTCTTAATAAAGACAATGTTAGTTCTGAACTTAAAGAACAAATTGCATTATCAATCAGGTAACACTTTGCAGAACATCAAGATAGTAATTTTCTCTTTGACATTAGAAGGGCAGCATTTAAATCTATTGTCAGATGTATTCTTATTAGTAAAGTGACTTACATGAAAAAATGCAAGCAGAACAACATTTTGACAAATGAAAATGGCATTGCTTAGTTCAGTCATGACTCCAGTGCTGTTCTGACTCATACAAATGTAGTTCTTTAACAGCTGCTCAAAATTAACTCAAATCAGTCTCTTTTTGAATCCAAAGTAGGTACTAAATATGCTGAAAAGATTACCATCTCTTCAAGTCTATTTAAATTAAGATAGAGTTCAAATAATGTGCCAATGATTACAAATAATGATAATCTATTCTAAAACATATTATTTCTGGTTTTCACAGTATGCATAAAATATATAGCTTTAAGAGCTCACATATTCCCACAGGAGATATAGAAAATATCTAAGAGATTTTGCTCTGAATTTGTAATCAGATCACCTGATATTCATTTTAAATGCAGGTATAGCTTGATGTAAGGTAGGGTCTTTTACCTGGTAAAGCTCGAGGACTTTATGCCTTTGATACATTCTTCTACAAAAATATTCTAATGTGAGTCATCTATAGTTATCCTGCATTTTGTAAATGCATTAAAACAAACAGTATTAGTGGTAGATATTTACATCAGTAAAACAATTTTATTCAGACTTAATTTAGAGGCAGTTTTTCCCAACATTGCCATTTCAGTTTGTTAATAGATGTAGGTATTAAAATAGGTTCAAGCATTTCATCTAAACAGTTTTGTTTACTAGCTGACCTAGTTATATCAAAGTTACAGTCAGTACTGAGTGAATCAAGACAAGTGTAGGACAGAACAATAATACATTATATCTGGTTTTATATAGCACAAACATTGGTAATAAAAATGTACATCTTTGCCTAAGATTTCAGTAAAACATTTGATATATATATTCCAGTTATTTCCTTTTTTTACTGAAACAATTGATCTTTGTTTCTCTACAGCTGTATTCAAGTGATTGTTACCTTACCTCTTAATCCAATGCATACAAGTATTATTTTCAAAAAATAAGTACATAATTCTCTCGTTTTTTTTCTTTTTCTGCCCTGCTGTATTCAAGCTATCAACATTCTGTGTGATGTGGCTTTTAACTTTCTTGCTATGAACTATAGACTTTCAACTAACTTTTCTGTTATCTGAATTATTAACTGATACTAGTAACTAGTCTAACTTTTGAGCAACATGTCCATTGTTGTAAAAAAGTAATTCTATATTGCACAGGTTATAAACAAAGGGATTATGTCTACATCTAGGGTTCTCATTGCCCCCCATTACTCAGCCATCATTAGGCCCCTTTGCAACATATCTGTCCAAGACATGCAACAACTGGAATGCCCACAGAGGTACCTTACTAAAAGGATACAAGACTTAAACAACATATTCTATATGGATGGACTGAAAGGCCTGTCACTATACATGGTATCCTACAGACTGCTAAGAGATGACCTGTGTCTTGCATACAAGACATCCCCTGACCCAGTACTGATGGGTTTACTGCACATCAGTGAGCCAAATGGCATAAAAGATACTCTATCTAGGCATCTAAACCTTATCTGCAATATCAACAGAGCAGTTTGGAGGGACAGGTATATCTTGGAGAGGATACAGCTGCTCTGAAAAAGACTTCCCTACATAAAACAAAATTCATCCCTATCCATATTCAAGGGTAACTTGAATCTATGGATGGGAAACAAACTTTACTCCAGGACTGCCCCCGTACTACTAATGGACAGAGGCAGCTCCTAAATGCTATATCCAATGCACGTGACTCTTGAAATTATCTGTGGTATGTACAAAGATATTCTCGTTACGGGTAATAAATAATTATTGACTATGGGACAGGTAAGGCCAATCTCTAACCAAATAGGACAGGTTAATCTGAGGAAAAAAATGGATATCTGGCTAATCTTAAAATGGCCTGCAAGGGCAGCTAGCTTAGTACCTACTTATGAACTACTATTAAGATTTCAAGCATCACTGTACAAGGATGTCACTTATCAGACTACCTCTTAATTCTGTTCCTAAAATTATTTTCAAAAATCCTTAAGGATCCAAAATTAACATGCATAACACATTTATCAATGTTGACCCTTTCGTAGCAATATTATTTTATATTTTCACACATCCAAAAAAAAATCCTTCTTCATTTGACACTGCTGACAATTACCATAAATCACCCACTTAAAAACTAAATCTTCAGAAAACTACCTTTTTCCTTATAAAATATGCCAACAGTATAATGCATCCAGCATTGACATTTCAGTAGATTAACTAAACTTATCAAATATTAACCAGATCCTTCACTTTTGTACATCGACATTCCAAATCTACACCAGACAGAAATAAAGGTGAACTAGATGACTGCAGTACATTTATATTCTGTTTACTTACCAGACCATCCAGTTTCAAAATGACTATTCCCTAGGCTCCTCTGCTTCCTCAACCCCTCAGTAATGTACACCTCCATCTGATGTTCAAATAAACCTGTGCTGAAATCTATCTGGAGTAACAGTAATTTGTATGTAAGTCTGAATAATCTTTAAAATTCAAAACACAAAGAAGTTTTAAAGCATTCTAATTTGATACTAATGTAAGTAATATACACATTAAACTATTAAACATCTATGTATATCTTAGTGTAAAATCTAATGATACTTTTCTCTGGATAAGACCCATCAGCTCCCATATAAACAAGCTTGGTACTTCAATAAATCTTAGCTGCTTTATTGGTAAGACATTATGTATTTTAACAAACATCTAGGACATGCCAAGTTTCTGATACAGTTTCTTTAAAGTGGGTATTCTGCATTTGTTCAAAGCATCATTCAAACAACATATCAATAATGCTACTATATCGATAAAAAATGTACTTCTAAGACTACCACACGTTCCTACAATGAATGACCTTTTATTGCATTGCATCACAGAATACATTTCAAATGCAGAAATGAGAGATCACTGGCACCTAAAAAATATCCCATTACAACTTAATTAGATAAGGATAGCTGTTTCTAACTATTCTTCAGATTTCAGACACTACAGTAATAACTTCAGATTGGTTTCATTATGGCTGAATAAACAAAATTTTTCTTTATAACTCAGTGCTGTGTTACATTTACATTTTCAGTACTCGTATTTGACATTGTTAGGTACCATGACTTAGAGAGGTAACTAGCTATACTGACTGGGTAACAATTTGGAACATTGCATATAAAAATCTACCTTATTCAATGTTCATTCACCAACAGTTTATGCTTCTACATAATGCCTTACTCCCCCAAACCTAGGTGTTGTCTGTAAATTAACTTCACTACATTGTGCACTTTGTGGGAATGATTCAGTAGCAGATGTAGTTCATATTTTTGGCCTGCAAATATTTTTGCCCCTTTTATTCTTTTTCAGTAAAGAATTTAAAAAAAGTGTTCCATTATTAGAGATAGGAATTATTATGGGTTGCATAAATGAATACATGGTAAACTAATTCCTTATAACTCATCTAAAACATATTGTCAAATTTGACTTTTGCCTGGATTAGTTCTTTGTGAGTAAACATTGGAGGATAGATAATTTCTCTCAAATTTTAACATTCCATCATTAGACAAGTGGTTTCCTTGTATAAAGGAACACAGAAATGTCTATGCATCACAGTCATTTTTTGCACTTATTGAGCAGACTTAATAAATTCTGCTATGTGGGTGGCTATTTTTAAATGGTCTGTTTGTGCTAAAACTTAAGGTTGTTTTCACAAGGGATGCCGACAAGAACTGCCTCCTGTAAATGGACCTATAACTGTCTCCTGCACTGGGCGCTGACCATTACTCACCAAGATTCTCTTTGTTATTATAATAGGTTTGCTGCTTATGTCCATTTTGTAGAATGTTGTATTCAGAAACAGTAGTGAAATGTTATCCTAAGGGTTATATACCATGCCTTGTATTTTTCTTGAGGCTCTAGTTTTTCTACCATGCTTTATAACTTGCTCAACAGTGAAATTATTATTATTATTATTGGAACTTACTTCAACATTTTAGATCACACCTCTTAATCAATAGGTGTGTTGCACTGTTTGCTGTATGTATTGCCTTGTCTTATAGCAAGTCGTCTCTACTTCAACTTCTGCATTTGAAATCCATTTTTAATTTGTTTATGATGTATAGTAAATGAAATAATGAAGTCAGCCTAATGAATGAAAAGTAGATATAAAGAATTATTGTTTTATCTAGAAATTTACCCTTTGAAATTAACTTTCTTTATTTTAATAACCATAACTCAACAAATGTGATAAAAAACAACTGTTAAAATAACTTAGAAACAGTGTTAACCTTTTATCATCTGCATAAATTTGAGATGCATGAAACTAGTGGAATTCATAGCTTTCAAAATTTTGAGCTTTACCATGCTACAAAGTCATGTCTTCAACCCCAATACATAAATATGATAACCAGCCAAATTGTACATGAGCTACATGTTTTTTCCCTTAAGCAAACATTTAACACAGTGAAAAGCAGTTGTACAATCTTAAATCCTGAACATGTGTAAACACTGATGCTAGCAAGGTCTATCAGATGTAATTGATAGGGGCAAAGAATACTATGGCACCATATGACACACACATGGCAACTATGTATTCTGTACTTGCCTTCCTAGAATGTCCTAAATATGTCAAACAGTTACAGTACTTTAATGGGCGGCCACGGTAGTGCAGCGGTTAGCGTTGCCGCCTCACAGCAAGATGTTTTCCGGTTCGATTCTTGGCTGGGGTGCCTTCTGTGCGGAGTCTGCATGTCCTCCCTGTGGTCACGTGGGTTTCCTCCGGGTGCTCCGGTTTCCGCCCACTTCCCAAAGACATGCAGTAGGTGGATTGGACACTCTAAATTGGCCCTAGGTGTGAGTGTGTGCATGTGCGTGCCTTCTGTGGAAGGTTGGGTGCCGGGCTGGCAACTCGACACTGTAAAACTCCACTGCCAATCATGAGCGGACAGATGATCCGCTGTGTCGACCCCTGAATGGGAAAAAAACGAAAGAAGAAGAAGAAGAAGTTACAGTACTTTAATGGACATTATCATATGCAAACAGGCAATATAGGAATGAGGGTGGTATTCACAGCGGTGACCTTCGTGGGTTTGTACTGTTAATCTATGAAGAGCACCACTACGTAGTTATGCAAATAAGACCAGCGAAGGTCATTCATGTTGACTACAAAACAAAGAGGCATTTTGATAAACACACCTTCCTATGGCAAAAGTATAATGTACTTAATGGGAATTCTGTTCTGATGATAAAACATCTTACATGCTGGCCTATTACTCTAATTCAGAGACAAACCTAAAATGGCCTCATTTACATACATAAGTCATAAAGGACCCTGCACTTACATGGAAGCATTGTATTACCTAGGTATTACCTGAGTTAGGTAGTAAATTAATTAGGAAACTTTTTTAATGGATGAAAAAAATATGGAAGGTTAATATAAAACTTTTCAAAATAATATTGTAGTTTAATATAAAACAATATTTTTCTTTCTGCACTTCTCTGCAGTCTCAGAGTTGGTGTAATTACACCATATGGGGTGTAAAGACATTTTTGTCCTGTTTCTATGACAGTTTGATGTTACTGTTATTTTTAATGTCTGTATGCTTCGTATGTTGAATAATTGATTGACTGAGAATAGACTAATCGACACAGACCATAAGCGAGCACGTGAGTGTGTGTGTGCCTGTGTGTATATGCATATATATTGTTTGCTTACTTTAGGTTGAATGGAAACTGATGTCCATTTGGTCAACATCACTTGGTCAACCAAAGTAGATGGTCAACATGTGTTTGAGGTCAACAATCCCTGAGCTTTTCATGCGATTGTGCAATCTCAGAGTTAGTGTATATAGTTAGTAGGAGGTGTGGGGGGCACAGATCCCTCCATAAGAGGGTGCAGGGTGGTTTGACCCCTGTAAAGACACTTGCTTTTGGTTTTCCCTGCTCCAAGGTTAATCCTCAGAGCATGTGCAGTATCTGTTTGCTTTCAGTTTTTAAATGTTTTAGTGTCCATGTAACTGACATTGATTTTGTGTTCATTTGATTAAATGGACTCTACCCATCTATCTATCTACCCATCCATCTATCTACCATCTATCTAGCTATCTATCTATTTACTGTATTTATATCATGAAATATCTAACACTCACAACACTGATCCTCAAATGAATGAAAAATGCTGACTACTTTTAATATACTGAATTACAGCTTTAATACTGAATCACAATACAGTAAATAATTATATTGAAGTAAAAAATGCCCTGTATCATAAACCCCAGCTACAAAACAGAGATCAAGTGTCATGTTGGTAGTAATGGCACTGTTAGGGCAAGGGTTTTTAGTAATGTAATGTGTAGAGTTATGATTATCAACATGATTAAGGTGGACGGGGAGGGTTCACCCCCCCCCCCACCACCACCTTACTTGTGTAATAACCCGAACCCTAACCTTACCCCTGCCTCTAACTATAACCCTATGTTTTACATTACTAATACTTTTTCCCTAACAGTACCACTGCCCAAGGCAGTAGGACACTGAGCACACACACAACTCTAACATGAAAAATCTATTCTCTTTACCTAATCGTTACTCTTATGCTAACCAGTGAAAACTCACACATATCCACTAACTGTTATAACATTTACAGACCAACATTTATTTTCCTACATACTACTACTTACCTACATTATAGAAATGAGATTTTGTGCAATCAGTCTTTTTATCCCTACACAAACCACAAATGTTTAGCCAAATATGTATTAGATATTTTGAGTGTAACACACACACACATTTTATATATATATATATATATATATATATATATATATGAGAGAGAGAGAGATAGGAGCCTTTCAGTTCATTGAGATGCCGATGGTTGATTTCATCAATTTGTGCAGGCTTTGTCTATGGCAACCATCTAAATCCCATTTGTTTTTACCAGTGTAAGTGAAAGTATGTGATTTACATATACCTCTTGCAGTTCGAAGCTGCATGAGTTTTCTGTACATAAACTCTAACAGTACAATAATAATATTTTTCTTTTTCCACTTCTCTGCAGTCTCAGAGTTGGTATAATTACACTATATGGGGTGCAGAGATGTTTTTGTCCTGTTTCTATGACAGTTTGATGTTGCTGTCATTTTTAATGTCTGTATGTTTCGTATGTTGAATAATTGATTGACTGAAAACAGACTAATTGACACAGACCATACGTGAGCATGTGCGTGTGTGTGTGCCTGTGTGTATATGTATATATATTGTTTGCTTACCTTAGGTTGAATGGAAACTGATGTCCATTTGGTCAACACCACTTGGTCAACCAAAGTAGATGGTCAACATGTGTTTGAGTTCGACAATCCCTGAGTTTCCCATGTGATTGTGCAATCACAGAGTTAGCATATATGGTTAGTAGGAGGTGTGGGGGTGACATACCCCTCCACAAGAGGGTGCAGGGTGGTTTGACCCCTGTAAAGACACTTGCTTTTGGTTTTCCCTACTGCAAGGTTAATCCTCAGAGCATGTGCAGTATCTGTTTGCTTTCAGTTTTTAAATGTTTTGGTGTCCATGTAACTGACATTGATCTTGTGTCCATTTGATTAAATGGACTCTACCCATCTATCTGTCTACCCATCTATCTATCTAACCATCTATCTACCATCTATCTATTTATCTATCTATCTACCTATGTATCTATCTATCTACTGTATTTATATCATGAAATATCTAACACTCAGAACACTGAACCTCAAATGATTGAAAAATGCTGACTACTTTTAATATTGAATTACAGCTTTAATACTGAATTACAATACAGTGAAAAATTCTATTGAAGTAAAAATACCCTGTATCATAAACCCCAGCTACAAAACAGAGATCAAGTGTCATGTCGGTAGTAATGGCACTGGTAGGGCAAGGGTTTTTAATAATGTAATATGTAGAGTTAGGATTAGCAACATGATTAAGGTGGACAGGGGGGGTTTACCCGCCCACCCCCCCCGCACCACCTTACTTGTGCAAGAACCCTAGCCCTAACCTTACCCCTGCCTCTAACTATACCCCTATGTTTTACATTACTAATACTCTTTCCCTAACAGTACCACTGACCTAGGCAGTAGGACACTGAGCACACACACAACTCTAAACATGAAAAATCTATCCTATTTACCTAACTGTTACTCTTACACTAACCAGTGAACACTCACACATATCCACTAACTGTTATAACCTTTACAGACCAACATTTATTTTCCTACATACTACTACTTACCTACATTATAGAAATGAGATTTTGTGCAATCAGTCTTTTTATCCCTACACAAACCACAATTTTTTAGCCAAATATGCATTAGATATTTTGAGTGTAACCACACGCACACACACATATATATTTTATGTGTATGCATATATATATATATATATATATATATATATATATATATATATATATATGTTTTATATACACATATATATTTTTTATATATATATATATATATATATATATATATATATATTCACTTTATAATTTCAAAATACTGAATTTCAGTATTTCGAAATCATAAGGTTGAACTACCATAATCCCAACAGCACACAACCGCGAAACACACAATCACGAACACATACAAACCATACACCACACAACACATACTTCGTCCAACCCACACTAACAAAACACACACAAACACAAAACACAAACAAACAAACCTACACTACATGTAAGTAGGGGAGGCAAGCCCCACTGCACCCCCCCCATGTTGGGGGCTGCGCCACCCACACCCACCCTACATATATATATACTAACTCTGAGATTGCACAGACAGACACAAAAAGGAAACACACACCCACACATTTCACAGTCCCTCACGCACACACAAACATCAAACATATACATACATCCACACATTAAGACACACTCAAACTCCCACACAAAACCCTTACAAAACACTCACTTACCTTCAATTGCACCTAAATCCATACACGATACACTCCCAACACCGCACGCCATGTACCGTAAGCCATAACCATGAATTTGAGATATTTCAATTTGCGATTATGCACTTTCACGATTTTTAGTTTTTGACTTTATGATTTTGAAATACTGAAATTCAGTATTTCGAAATTATAAAGTGAACCCAGATATATATATATATATATATATATATATATATATATATATATCATATATACATATATACATATACACACACCTTTCCAAAAATATTGCACAATATAATATCATATGCCAGGTACATGGAAAAATGTATGTCACATAAAAACAATAAAGCAGCACTCTGGTGTCATAAAAAACAACAAACTTTTATTCCCTTATGCAGAAAAGAGAGAGAAACCATTTTCACTTACACAAGCTTCATCAGAATCTTTATACTGACAAAGCTTGTATAAGCCAAACTTGTTTATCTTTCTTTCTCAACTGCACAAGGAAATAAAAGCTTGTTTTTAATCACACCAGAGTGCTGGTTTGTTTTACAGATATAGATGTAGACTGAGATATAAATACACAAACATATACTTTGACATAGTAAAGAATGAGTGTGAATCAGCACCAATATTTTTCCCCAGGGAAGATATGTGATGCGTGCCTATCTGGTTGACTTCATCCTCACATCCCTCATTTTATTGCACTCATGACTGAAGCTGCACAATCAGTGCATGGATAAATACAGCTTTGTTTTGTGTGATTTTATTTTGCCCTTTTAGTGCATCACTCAAACTCAGTTTGACTACCATAAATGTACAAATGTACCTGTTTCTATTACTTTTTCTATGCAAATTATAACCTGGAAGTATGCCCTGCAGTTGACAATATAACATACAGATAGTATTTATATATTTTCAGGCAATACCCAAATATTTGACTGAAAGTATTGACATAGCATGTGTTCCCAGATGGGAATCAGTAAACGATCATGCATTTTTTTCAAGGGTAATTCAATAGGTTTCATCTTCTCTGATTATAGTGGATGTGGCTGAAATCTAGCACATGCATTTATGATGCAGGCTGTTATTGATTCATTACATAATCTATACTAGCATATATCAAGATCTGTGCTGATGCAAAAGAGAATTTGTTTGATAAGTCTGCATTGTTATTGACAACATCCACTGGTAGTAAACCAGGGCACCTGATGTCAATGTATCATTGGTTTGTTACCTAGCCCTGATTCCAGGTCTTGTAGCGAACTTGACAGAGTAGATATACCTGAACATACAAAGCTCTTAAAATGGGAAGCTGCATCACACACACAAGCATCGTTTTTTTATTTATTTACTTTTTATTTAAACTAAGGAGTGGTTATGGAATGCATAATTGTTTCAAATATCTGACAGCTGCATGAGTTTTTCAAGAAACTGGGTTTAGGAAGTAAAATCTTTAAGGTTCAAATAAAGTAAATATAAGTGCTCTAACTGATACGTTGAATAAACTGTCATAACTCCAAGTCTATAAAAAGCTATTCTAGCCATGGCTCTTACTCTGTGTTACAAATGTGTGACATTAATATACAAGTGGTTCTGAAAATACACCACATAAACCAGCTGAGCTTCTAGGTTTCTGCTCTGGAACAACTTCACAATCCTCACCACATCACTTAGTGATAATGTAGCAGTGAGCTTGTCTATGAATCTAACTGCATTAACTGGGCTGAATATTTCCTGCATTTGCTGCTACTCATTAAAGACTTATTTATGAAGGCAATCACTCAGGGGGTCTTGTTCTTATACAGTGTGTCATCCATTTGCATTATTTCTTTTGTCTGAAGTATTTCTTTGAATACCAGTAGGGTTCTCTATGTTTCTTTTAGCTATCTGTCCATTTCTTACTGTGTCTTCTGCCCATTAATGTAAATACATGTATTCTTATTCTTCTTATTATTAATAATACTATTATTATTATCACTATCTGCATATTAATTTCATAGCTCTTTCTAGTACATTACTTTTATACCCATTGATAGTAACAAAGGAAGAAAGTGCAGTTTTGTTGTATATGCATGTTGTGCCTCTAACAAATTAGTTTCTGCACATACTGATAATACAGTTAACCATCTAAGTTACAAAAAATGTTGTATCAAGATTTATACATCCTTAAATTCATGAGTTCCCATATGCTATCATAGCATCACAAAAATGGCTCATTCATCTATCGGCTTGGAGGTTCTTGACTCGTGTCACTTTTGTTATTGCTCTTTTTATGAGAAATGGTTACAAAAGGTACCTGGATATTGTAGAAAAAAATGTTAAGATAATATTGCCTGTAATTGTGTCTGCCTGCAGAATGTTGCCACACAAATAGCAGACAAGAAGTTGTGTATTTACAGTATGACTGACCATTCAAATGATACAATCCAGATGGAACATATTCTGTTATGACTAAAGTCATGGTCTAAACAGATAAACTCCTGTACCTTTCAATAAAGAGTAGGCAGAACCAGATTTTAACAAAGACATGACAATGGAAACATTCAACGAACAACAAAGGATGTAACTTGGAAGTCATATAATTCACAATTAGTGTGTGTGTGTATGCTCAACTGTTATGTATCTATAAGGACGAATAAACCAAGTCAGCTACAAATAAACTACTTCCTTCTTTCCTTCACATTTTTGCTTCCATCTGTAATCTGGCCTTTATAAATGAGATATACATGATTAACTCAGGGATAATATTCTTATAGGAGAATGAAGAAAACAATACATGTTGGGTAACCAGAAAACAAATTATTAATCAAACAGTAAGCAAATGAATCTGGATAAGTTGTGTTCAAATGCAGTGCAATATACGCTGACAAGAGTATGTTTTATAACCCAAAACAAGATACGGAAATGTGCCATTAATGAACAAACTATCATATAATATGCAATGATGAGCCCACTGACACAGATACATAGATACACAAACAAACACACTATACTGATGGTATAAATAATGACAGTTGTTTGAATGCTTGTTTGCATCAAAATTTTTCCTTGAGAAGGCAAAGTCCCCACACCTTAACCCAAGGGATTGTGCCATATGCTGACTGGGAACTAAAAAAAAATGTTAGAAATATAAAACATGTTCTTGTTGTATCTGAGTATGCAGTGCACACAAACGCATGCATGTTAGATAGGACAGACTTCACAATCTATGATTCCTTCAGTGATCCTCCTCCAGTCATAGCTTTCCCATTCATAAGAAAATGAATACAGTCATGCATAAAAATCCTGTGTAGCTGAAACCTCCATGAACTGTGTTGTACACGCAGTCACACTAGTATCCCAGTAACTAGTCTTCATTACTGTTGTGTCCCTAACATGCTCTAATGTGGTCTTCTACATATTGTATTTAGTTATTTGAGGCCTGTTCAATAGAAAAAGATAAACAAGCACAATCACACAAACACACACATACACACACACACACATACACATTCACATGTACACACACACACGCGCGCGCACACACATGCACACTCACACGCATGCACACACACACACACACGTGCACGTGTGTGCACGCACACACACACACACTGCTCCTCAACAGTTTAAAGAATGCCAGTCCTTTGAATGTTCTCTGCATCATTTTTTCTCACAGTGCAAAAGTCGCTAAACCCCAACCCAAAGATTTGTGTCATCTATAATCCAGCTTTTAGCATAATCCAGCTAGTGGTCAACCAATTTTGGGGAGAAGGCAAAATCTCCCTCTGACCTTACAGACATATCTGCAATTTATTCAGATGTGAAAAATAGCCACACTTTCAGAGGTAGAGAGTAACTTTATTTTATGCACAATATTAAGAAAGAAAAAACAAGGGGAGTAACTTGCTATAGGGAAAGGAAGTAGTAACTATCAAAATAAAGCAACATGCATGTATGATGTATATGTGCCTTCATCATTTGTAAACTTAAATCATTCATATAGTTAACTGAAGTCATTGCTGAAAATATTGAGTTTCACTTGCGATCTCAAACTAGAGAACTGTGGTCGTGTTCCCAGATGATAGAATGAAATTTCATTCCTGTCTGACAGCACAATTCTCCAGTAGCAATACAAAACCTGGATAAGCCACAGATTATGTTCTCTTCAGTCTATTATATGTAAAACAGAAATTTTTGCTTCCTGACAATATGCAAGTCATATGTACAACTTTTTTGTATGTTTGCTATCACTGATTTGTTTTTATTTAGAGCAAACTCCTGCTATATTGTGCAGAAGCCTCTGGTACTAAGGAGCATGTACAGCAGTGAGCAGTGTGGGTTATTTTTTGAGGTAACTGATCATTTAGTAGTAGATCATATCACAGTGCAAAAAAAGTATGGACATGAGAAGTATTAAGTTTCATAGTCTAATTGTTATTTCCTGCTCACTCTCCAGTACTATCTCCTTGTACTATTCCAAGAAACATCAAAGCACTATGACCACTTCCTCTACTCGATGACCGTACCTTGCAGTCAGCCTGCAAGCCTGTCTTATTGGTTTTCATACATGGAAAAAAAACTAATTGCATGAAAATAAGGCAGTACTTTGTGAAGATGGAATGCACAATTTTTTTAATTTTAGACATTTGTTACAGGTTAGTGCAGTGGACACAAGTGTCTTACTTAGAGTGACACACAGTAAGCAAATGGGGTGGAGAGAATCATGTCCGGGGTAGGAAGAAGCAGCCCAATGACAACTCAGAGCCTTTAAGCATACCCGGGGTAGGAAGAAGCAGCCCAATGACAACTCATAGGTTCATAGGTTCATACTAGGCTATCTGCCCTAGGGCATTTATAAGCCTAGCCAGAATGTGTTTGGCTTTCGCCACTCATTTTAAATTTATTTTGCTATGCCCTTTTTCGAGGTTAGTATACTGTGCCTCTATCTAACAGTGACACAGAAGTGATACCCGGGGTAAACCTACGATCTCCCATCCACTCATCAAGATTCCTCTTGAAGAGAGTCAATGAGGGACTCTGCCTAACCTGGATTGGGATTTTATTCTAGAGTGAAGGGAGCCTCTAGGTTATGAATCTGTCCCTCCAGCGTGTCCTATTTATTTCAGTGCTGAGGTTCAAGTCTCTCGAGCGCGTAGCTCGATGGGATTTGGATTTTCTGAGGTGCAGCATGTCCATTAATTCCGGGTTGGACATGGCTTTATACGTCAGGCACAGATCGCCTCTGAACAGGCGGTATGCCACTGAGTAGAGCTGGAGTTTTTTAACCGGGCAGCATATGGCATCTGTTTGAGCCCTTTGATCCTCTTGGTGAGGTACTTTTGGGGTCTTTCCAGTTGCTGCAGGTGTCTGGTAAGGTACATCCCAAAAGGGGCATTGTACTCAATTATGGGCCTGATGAGGGATGAGTAAAGAGGCACGATGACCTCCCCTGATCTAGATGTGAATCCCTTCATGATTAGGTGGGCTATATAAAATGTTTTTCTAACCACTTTGGCCATGTGGTTGTCAAATGAGAGATTGCTATCAACTTGGGTCCCCAGGTCCCTAATTACTTCTTCTGTACTTAATGGATTTCCACCTATGTGGTAATTTGTGGGCACTTTGTTTTTGCCAAAGGGGATGACTATACACTTTTTGGCATTTAGCTTAAGGCCATGGCACTGGCACCAGTTGTCTGTTTCTATGAGGCCCTTTTGGAGGATGCTTGTGTCGGCTGGAGAGTCGATTATGGCACCCAGTTTGCAGTCATCTGCGAACTTGGTCAGCCACAGTCCTTCCGTGTTGGCCTGTACCTCCGAGAAATATATACCGAACAAGAGAGGTCCCAGGACTGAGCCTTGTGGGACACCACTTGTAACTGGTTTGGAGTCTGACATGGCTCCAGCAATTCTAACCATGTGGGTTCTGTCCTTGAGCCAGTTTGCAATCCATCTAGTGACATAGGGGTTTATATTTAAGCTGGTGAGCTTATCTATAATGCCCGAGTGGGGTATTGTATCGAAGGCTTTTGCGAGGTCCAGGTAGGCTGTGTGGACCACCTTGCCCTCGTCAATGGCCTTGGTGACTGTTTCAAAGAAATCAACCAGGTTTAAGAGGCAGGATCTGCCCTTAACAAAGCCGAACTGGGTAGGATCCAGTGTTTGTAGGTCCCCAATATCTTTATTTATGAGGTCCATGATGATCCTTTCCATAGCTTTGCAGACCAAGCTAGTCAGGCTTATGGGGCGATAGTTTCCAGGATCTGTTGAGGCACCACCTTTATGGAGAGGGACCACTGTTGCTGTACGCCACTCTTTGGACACATATCCTGTAGTAAGGCTGAGATTGAACAGTAGTTTTATGTTTGGGTTTAGCTCTTCTTTGAGTTCATGTAGAATGCAGCCCGGGACACCATCTGGTCCCATTGATGCTGTGTTTTTTGCTTTGGAGAGGGCAGCTCTTACCTGAGCATCTGAGATGTCAAGGGGGCAGCACTCTGCTGGGATAGATATTTGCCCTTTTGGTGGGGAGGGGGGGGGAGTTTGCGCTGAACCTGTCAGCTAGGATGTTGGCAATGTCTGTGGGTTCGGTGTATTTTTTGTCATTTTGGACTAATTCTGAGCATATCTGGGAATTACCACCCAGGTTCCTAACATAACTAAAGAAAGCCTTGTGATTATCCTTAGTGTCCTGTGCAATTTTTCTCTCGAAGCTGGCCTTAGACAATTTTATGTGTGCCCGTAGTTTTTGCTAATACTGATCAGTGATGCCTTCCCTTTTTGGGATTTTGCTTTATCATTTAGTAGCTTCCTCCTTCTATTGTATAGTTTGTTTATGGCTGGGGTCCACCAGACAGGACGTCTGCCTTTGGAGGATTGGGTCTTGGTTTTATTTGGGATCGCATGATCCATGCATTCCTGAAGGTGTTCATAGAATGCGTTTATAAAGGATTCTGCGGTCTGGGCCGTATTTTCCACAGGCCGGGGCTTTGAAGGATTCCACCTCAGTTTTGAGGAGTGTAAAATTTGCTTTAGAGAAGTTTTTCACTGTGGTTTTCTGGGCAGGGGTGGGGTCGGGATGTGAATATCCAGTGAGATTAGTTTATGGTCTGATCTTACCAGTGAGGGATACACTTCTGGTCTGGAGCATAGAGTCCCCATGTTGGTGATGATCAGGTCCAGTATGTTTTCCCCTCTTGTGGGAGTGGTAACAAGTTTTTCCATAGCATTTGAGTTTATAAATTCTAGGAACCTTTGGGCTAGGGTGTTGGAGCTAGAGTAATGCTCCCAGTCTATGTTTGGGTAGTTGAAGTCACCCAATATAATGGTGTTTGGAGAGACCTTCATATTTTCCAGTGTTCTCAGGAAGGCCGAGTGGGGTTCCTGGGTTTGGGAGGGTGGTCTGTAGCAGGCTATAAACTGGAAGGCAGTTTTACCCACTGTTAGTTGCACATGGATAGTCTCTGATGCTTCGTGCTTTGCCACCAACCTGGAGGTGTGGGTATCTTTGATGAATATCGATACTCCCCCTCCTTTTGTGGTTCGGTCCAAGTTTTGGGGCTTTGGGGCTTCAGAGCCTTAAATCGTACCCAGGGTAGGAAGAAGCAGCCCAATGACAACTCAGAGCCTTAAATTGTACCCGGGTAGGAAGAAGCAGCTCAAAAACAACTCAGAGCCTTAAATCGTACCTGGGGTAGGAAGAAGCAGCCCAATGACAACTCAAAACCTTAAATTGTACCCGGGGTAGGAAGAAGCAGCCCAGTGAGAACTCAGAGCCTTAAATAATACCCGGGGTACAAAGACGCACCTCAATGACAACCTAGAGCCTTAATCTTCTCTGTTGTTAGATAGTTCACATTATGGCAGCAAATGATGCTATCACCTCATCAGTATTACACGATGGCTGCACACATGATCGAAGCACGGTGCCACTGAAAAGATGTGACAATACCATTAGTGTATGGGTGGGGTAAAGACAAGGAGTTAGGGTTTTGAACAGCAAACAAGAAAAACATAACAGACTGGATATTATGTTTCTCAAAGCCTTTCTTTTTTGCTGCTATATGAACTCTAGCTCATTACTACAACCCCCCCTCCCCCCAGAAAACAACTTTACTTTTCAAGAAACTTTTGTTGTATTAACATATACACTGCCAGCTATGAATGGCTCTGGTTGTATGCAATTCCATCCTGAACAAGCAAATTCTGATTGGTTACTTCCCATCTCTTTCAAGAGAGATGAAATGATTACCATATAGTTCATTAGAGTAGGTACTCCAACTGGTAATTGGCATATAAAAAAGTATGGGCGAATTGGAAAAAATAGGTGGTGGTGCTGCGGTAGCGTTGTCACCTCACAGTAAGACGTTGTCCCATTCGATTCTCAGCTAGTGTGTCTTCTGTGTGGAGATATGCGTGAATGGGAGTACCTTCGTTGAAGGTTGTGTATCAGAGCTGGCAACTCGGCATGTAAAAATCTGCTGCCAATCATTAGCGGACCGGAGTTCTGCTGTGACGACCCCTAACCGGGAAAAAGCCAAAAGCCACAACACAACAAGTGATACAAGAAAATATGTTCTATTTTAAATGCAGACTCTCAGCTTTCAAATTAGTAATAAATTTTAGCCATAGATATTCAGAAGGCAGGTAGTAAACTGCAAACTGTGAACCGAGCTCTTGTCAGAGTGCAGACAGGCATGTAGCATGCATAACACTATCTATACTTTGCTATCTAAAATAATCATGCAATGGCAAAGTTTCCAGTTTGGGCTTGTCCAACTTATTTTATGCCCTGAGATATGCTGGAATGTATATGCCCTGTATTTTTGAGCTACATATTTTGTCAATAATTTTACAATTCTTGTTAGGCTAAATATTTTTGTATTGGCACCTCTCATTTCAGGCAATTTCTTTTTAAATATTGAAAAGATATGCTATTCAGAAATATTCCGTTTCTCAGGAAGGGAGGGGGCACTACACATTAGAGAAATACCTTCTGAAAGCTGGTGTACAAGCTGACAAAGAGTGACAAAAAGGCCTGACTACAGTTTTTTTTTAATACCTTAACTAAGATAACTTTAGCTTCTAATTATTTATTTAATTTTAATTACATACTTACTGATTACGAGAGGATTTATAATGTATTTTTTTATGTTATGTGGACTGCAGGGTGCTGAGATATTGAACTACATGCTATGTCTACTCACTCGCACTTTTGGAGAATAAGGCATGTATTATTTTGATTTATCATCCTGCTAGATTACAGTACTCTAACTTGCGTAACATTATATTAATTAACATACTTGTTTTTCATTAGACAGTTTAACAACCCCCAAACGTTTCAAATTCCAGCTCACATGTTATACGTGTGTGAACCCCTGAAATAGAGGCTGTATTAAAAAGTCTTATCACTCATATATGACTGGTGTCAACAAAGAAAATAAGGTGGACAAGGCCAAACTGGAAACGTTGCCTAATTATCTTAGAGAAGTCTTTATTCCTGGCCATTAACACCTAAATAATTTACTGCCTCAGTCAGTATAAATTAGGATTACACAACTTTGTCCAGATTTATAGAATGGTATGGGTGCATCTGAAATAAGTACCTCAGATTCACAGGACCATATATAGCTTTACTAGCTACAAATGGGAAACAGCTGGTAGTTGAAGTGAAAGATCTTCAGGCTAAAACATTAAGAGCTTTAAAATATGCAGCAGGCATATTTATATTATAATCTGCTGACTTTCCAAAAAGTAAAGAAGTGTCAAGATTTATAATATGTGCAAGAAATTTGAATGTAATCATATAATGCAATGACGAATGTGGTCTTAACTCTACGTTCTGGAAAAATGTGTAAGCATGTAATTACACACAAGCAAACACTAACACACACACATGCACACACACACACACACATACACGCACACACATGGATGCCTGTCATTTGAAATGCCTTTATTGTTGAATGAGGCATTTCTACATTTATGCACGCATTTATGAATATATGTATATATGTATGTTTGTATGTAAGTATTTATGTATGTAAGTAAGTATGTATGCACGTATGTATATTCTCCATACCTCTCAACTGTCAGATTTTCGCAGAATGTCCAGATTTTAGCCTCGCATCTTTGGTCTGCTTTTCATAAAATTGTAGTTTTATGGCAAAAGATTGAAGATAAAAATAATGACAGACATTTGAGATTCAGACTTCATATCCTTCAGAAACTTCATGCAAATAAAAAAAATATTATTCTGTCAGCTTTCTAAGTTTGTAAGAGCAATATTTAAAAACTGTCCCTATTTTTGTGCCTTTGTCCAGATTTCTTGCTCTAAGAAGTTGAGATGTATAATATACTCATTTTTTTAGTTTACATTTGATCATAGGAAAGTCTGATTTGGACACAAGTAACCACTTTTCAGCTGAATCCTGGGAAGAAAAGCTCTAGCATCTAAGAACAGTAATAAAAATAAACGACACCAATAAGCAATTATAAAGTGAGGTGAACGGTGAACACAGATAATGAGTAGTGAGGTTTGACTGTAATAACAGTAATCATAATGCATCAGAAAATAAAAAAAATTAATTTATAGCAATGGTAATCAACAAATAATGCATATATAGACCTGAGAAGGTTCCATTGGGGAAAGATGAAATTAGTTTAGACAAACCATCCTGATGGCCTGAATCCTGCATCTCAGAAACACTTGATCCTGAGACTGGGTCAACAAAGACTGTTGAGATTTAAGGTGAACCCCACACTGTGAAGCAGCACCATAGTGAAGTGAAGATCCTGCTGAGAGGGAGCCTGAATCAAAAGGTTGTCCAAATAAGGGAATATTTGAATTCCCTGAAGTCTGCAGAAGGCTATCACTGGGGCCAGTCATTTGGTAAAAACCTCTGGAAAAGGCAAGACGGAGAAATGATAATGTGAGGAAGAAATGAGAAATGTAAAAAATTCCTGCAGAGAAGGTGAACATGAATGTGTAGGTAAGCATCCGGGGATACCAGAAAAGCTTAGGGAAGCAGTAGAGGAAGCAGCATTAGGACAGAAAAAATCCTGAAGGAAGGAACCTTCTGAAAAGTGTTGAGAAAGTAGATATCTAGAATGGGCCTCCAAAGAGCTTTCCTTCCTGGAAACCAGAAACATCCTAGATTAAAAACCCCTGGATTTCTGAGAAGGGTGAACAAGCTGGATAGTTCCCTGTGCCAAAACATCCTGAAGAACAAAATATTTTGCAACTGGCAATGTGGAGGTTGAGCAAGGCCTGAGAATGGGGAAGGGGAAGGCTAGAATGGGTTAAATGTCAAATGGAAGCATATTTGTCAGGGAATACAGGTTTGTGACTCTTAGCACCCTAAGAAGGCTTATGAGGAAAAACTCTCTTGGAAGACCGTTTACCTCTAGTAGCCTGTCTAGGTTGCCTACTGACAAAGGAAAACTTAGATGGATAATGTGTCTGAAATTTAGGAACAATAAAAACAAAAGAAAGAAAGATTTGTTTCAGATTCTGCTTTACTTTACCTTATCTTGTAAGGTCTTAAAAAGCACAGCATCTGTAGTGTAAAAGAGATTCTTGTTCTCCAAACAAGAATACAGTAATTTAGTCTTGATGTTCTCAAGAACAGCCTGTAGTTGTAACCAAGACAACCTCCTCATCACAGATCCAGAAGCAGCAGCAGCCTTAGAAGAGGCATTATCAGCATCATAGCTGCATTTAATAGAAGGATGAGACACTTGAGAAGCAGAACTGCCATTTGGCAGAATATTTTGCAGGCATATCAATTAGAATGTCCCCAAGTTATAAAGAAGAGCCAGTACATACATAGTCATATGGGTGTGGTAGTTAATGGCCATGAAAGCTAAGGCAGCAGAAGTGCACCCATTTTTTTCAAACTGTTATATAGCATGACTGCCCTTATTAGAAGGTAAAAGCTTAGAGAAAGACAGCAGCTTGGATGGCTTATCAGCAGCTATAGAAATAGCAGCCATATCAGGAGGACGACTTTTATATAAAAACTTTTGAACTTCAGAGAACCTGCCAGGCTTCTTGGGGCAGGAAGTTGGAAATCAGGGGCTTAAGAAGTTGAAGAGAAAGTGTCCAAAAGTCCATCCAAAACTGGATGGACAGCAGAAGGTTTAGAAAAATCTGTCTGCAAGAGTTCATAGTACCTCTTTTGAAGGTCAGTAAACCTGGAAACATCCTATTTAAAGTGTTCCATGACATGAAACACACTATCCTCAAAGGACAATTCCTCCACAGTGGAATCAGGAGAAAGTGAATTTTCTTCTTCAGACTCCAGGGCAAGAGGAGAGTGGACTTGAGAAGAGTACACCAGTGATTAGTCTAAATCCATCTCTTCAAAGAAATAAGATTATCTAGGATGTGTGGAAGTAGTAGAAAACCAGGGAGTAGAAGCGTGGACAGATAATCCTTGAGGAGGCTTCAGAGACATAACAGCATTGAAAAACCCCAGAATAAAATCCTGCTATTCATTGTGTGGATCCTTAGCCACAGGGGTCAAATGCCTGGTCTTCTGCTTCTTTTTTAAAGGAATATTAGTTTTAACAAATCTGGACGATTCAGAGATTCAGACCCCTGCCTAAATCGATTGAGGATATTGGACACCTCTTTCCTAACAAGTATTTGGTGAATCCCCCCAGGCTCTTCCAATTTAATCAGCCATGGTACCCTCTCCATGTCTGTAGCAGACATAGGTACAGCCTTAGTGGATGTGAGGGAAGCAGCCTAGTGTCTACCTCCAACTGGGTAATGACAGACAGAGCTTATGTCAGCAATGAAAAGTCCTAAGGTTCTTCATCCAACCCAATGGAGAGGTCAGAAGTTGGCTGGGAAAGCCGTAGGGTTGGTGTGTGATTTTTTTTTTTCTTAAGTCATGGCTGAACAACAGGGATGGCAGATTCATAGGCCAAGGTACCTTATGCTAATAGTTTTAGACACTGATTTTTCAAGTAAATGGAAAGGGACAATAGATGACTGCAGAGATTCTGAGGTACAAATACATGACAAATCTCAAAATGATTATGGTTGTGCATAGCACTCAAACAAAAAGGACACTGCTTATGTCTATCTTCTGGTGAATCTGCCTCCCACACGCACATTTTCCTTCTTGGATGACACGTAAAAAGGTAAATGTAAATGAAGAAAAAGAGGAAGGAAGAGACCACAATGGGGCCCTTATCTTTAGCATTATCTGTAACAGAATCAACTCACCAACCTCAATGTAATGAATGGACTGCTGGCAAAGACATTCTGAAAATTAAGTGATCATACCTCGCTTATGTACCTTACACTGTAGATGTTATACATATACATATATATATATATATATATATATATATATATATATATATATATATATATTTATATGTATGTGTGTCTGTGTGTGTGTGTGTGTGTGTGTGTGTGTGTGTATATATATATATATATATATATATACACACACACATAAATAAACATATATATATCTATATATATATATATATATATATATATATATATATATATATATATATATATATATATATATAATGTGTGTGTGTGCGTATATTTATACATATATATATATATATATATATATATATATAGATAGATATATCTATATATATCTATCTATATATATATATATATATATATATATATATATATATCAGCTCATATGTATGTATGTGTAATAGTTCTAACTGACAAAGAAAGAAAGATAAGTGTTTTCATTTTTTATCTGATTTTAAATTCATTGTAACAGTCTGTATCTGATTTTAAGCCTATATTAATGATTCTAGTACATAGTTGCACTGCATTTGTGCTGTTTGAGTATTTTAACTGTTGTTATTAACCCCTAGTTTCATTCTTGTGTACTAATGTAAGTCAGGCTACTTCAGGACTTGTCTTTGCACTGGGGCAGTTCCAGGCCAGTTAGCTCAGAGCTAAAGGTCTAATTGTTTTTCTCTCCCACCCACCCTGTTGTTGAGTTCTTAAACCCAGTGTAGTTATTGTTGCCTTTCCCTTATGATGATTAGACAACATAATTCCCTCTCTCTCCCTATTTATTGGCTGTTAATAATAAGCACGTAAATATCATTTTGTAAAGTCCCTCCCCTTAAACTACTCACCAGACTGAAAGGCATTTGATAAAATTGCATAATATTGAGAGTACTGATATTGCTTGCACTAGGGTTGACAACTTTTCATATCAAAAATTTTGGACATGTACATAAAAGCAAAATGTATCATTTTGTTAACCCCAGTCTCACCCACAGAGCCAATTCCAGTGTCCCATTACTTAGCTATTTCTCCATTTATTACAAGTTGCCATTGACACTGTTCAAAACTCTCAGTGTGCATACTGTTTTCCATTTAATTCTACAATGATTACAGATATTTGAATTTCAACCTTTTATTTCAAATTTTATAGCACAAACACTGATAGACATTTGCTAAACAAAGCAATACAGTCTCACAACAAAAACAGACTTGGCATTAAAACTTCTCTGCCTTTGAAACTCACATTCACTGAAATAGCATCGAAACCCAGATTCAAAGAAAATGCATCTGGGCCAGTGCCAGATTAAGTTTACCTTTGGGATGGTTTCAAATCACAAGTCCCTTGAACACATTTTTCAGACCATGTAAAAGGTCTTTGATACACCTTCCTGATTGTATTAAATTATATAACAATTAAATTATATCTCTTGAATAATACAGTACCACTTGTTAAAGTGTGTTTATAGTTCTGAACATTTTTTCAGTAAGCAGTGAAACAAACATATAAACCAATAATGACAAAACTGCCCAATTCAGAAGATATCAACCATAAAAGGCCACTCAAAATTCTGTCATTACAATCCACCAATATCAGTCAATATGCACAATCTTTGCAGAAGTAAAAGTCATCTGAATAATTCCACATTAAAGAGATCTGAAACCAATGAAAAGGTTGATGCTAGCAAACAACTTTATATTTTGGTGCTTCATCTACAAATTCAGTGCTTGCTGCCCTTGAAGAATAAATTGCCTATGTTACATTAAAAAAAAAATAGTAAGCTGGTAATATTGCAATAAACCCGGGAATGAATGGCAAACTGTAAACAGGTTCATAGTTACTACACATCTCACCCAAAGGAGGACATACTCAGGACTGCAGCACCACACGCCCTTAAAATACAACACAGTATCAGAAATCCATCCACACGCTGTGGAATACTACTTCCCTATAAGAGTTCAAGTCAGCCCAAGACATACAGTATCCAAAACTGCATACAACTGGTTTACTACAGTTTCAGTTGCCTATGCATCTCAAAGTTACAAAACAGTTCATAAACCTACAGTTTGTTTAACTACATTCTCTACAATTTGGTACAGCCTATGTCACACTGTCAGTAAAGTACAGGTACACTGAACAGCCTAGTTAGACTTTACTGCTCCACTATCAATATATCATGTATTGTACTAACGTGCTGTTGGCCCAGGATTACCTTTCTTAAATTACTGCTTAAAATCTGTAACCTGCTTCATTAAAAATCAAGTCTGAAATAACCTGAAAACACTGAGCTCTGAGGAAAGTTGAAAGGCTTATTATTTGAATAATGTAAATGCTACAGTTGTTTATCCCTTTACTATAGGTACTTCATTTTAACATGATGTATGTAATGACTCCAAATGTATTTAGCCTGTTCATCTACTGAGTTATATCTTGTCTGTTTTATATTTCTGTCTTTTTAGCTGGATTTTTGCTGTTATAATGTGTTAGTGTCATTTTTTTTACTACTATGTATCAAATTCTAGTATTTCTGTTAATATATGTGGATCTTTTCTCCTCGGGCCTCTGCTGTAAATGGACCTAATCCAGTCAGACTGTCCCAGTTAACAAATGTAAAATAAAATAAAAATAAATAAATCAATGAATAAAATAAAACTGATTTTTTTCTTCCATTCCAGCTTTAATCTTCACCAAAGCCTAACCAAGATTCTCCTCTTTTTTGCAAGAGTCTATACAATTCCATCATCAATGGCAACTAATTTATTGATCTCCAGGATAATTTATTGCCTGACACTGTATTCTACAGATCTTTATCACGTTTATGTTTTTCATAGTTTCATAGGTTGGTACTAGGCTATCGGTCCTAGGGCCTATACAAGCCTAGCCATAACAATTCCCTGGCTATTTCTTTCCAGAATATTTACTTCCCTGGTCCCATGTCTAACAGGATGACTGATGTGATCCCCGAGGTGAATTTCCTATCTCCCATCCAATTGTCAAGGTTCCTTTTGAAGATGGCCAAAGAGGTGCTCAGCTTGACATGTATGGGCAGTCTTTTCCAGAGTATGGGGAGTCTCTGGGTCAGGAACCTATCCCTCCAGCATGTTCTGTTCATTGTGATGACCAGGTTTAGATCCCTTAATCATGTGGCTCTGACGGATTGGGATTTCTTTAAGTGTAGCATGTCCAACAGCTCTGGGTTTGACATGGGCTTGTATGTTAAGCTGGGATTGCCTGTGAGTAGGCGATATGCGACAGAGTATAGCTAGAGTTTTTTTTAGCCGGACAGCATAGGGCATCTGCTTTAGGCTTGTGATTCTTTTAGTGAGGTATTTCTGTGGCCTTTCCAGTTATTGCAGATGTCTTGTGAGGTACATACCAAATGGGGCGTTGTACTCTATAATGGGTCTAATGAGGGATGAGTACAGTGGGATAGTGACCTCCTTTTTTCTGGATGAAAAGCCCTTAGTGATGAGGCGTGCCACATAGAAGGATTTCCTGACTATTGTGCAATGTGGTTATCGAAGGTGAGACCACTGTCCACCTGTGTCCCTAAGTCCCTTATCACACTTTTGGTGTTTAGTGTACTGCCACTTATGTGATAATTCATGAGTACATGATTTTTCCAAATGGGGATAACTATAAATTTCTTGGCATTAAGCTTGGATTCTAGGAACCTTTGGCCTAGGGTGTTGGAGCTGGAATAATGCTCCCAGTCTATGTTTGAGTATTTTCAGTCACCCAATATAATGTTGTTTGGAGAGCTTGATATTTCCATGTGTTCCAACGTAGGCCAAGTGAAGTTCCTGGCATTAGGAGGGTAGTCTGTAGCAGGCTACAAACTGGGAGGCAGTTTTAGCCACTGTTACTTGACCATGGATAGTCCATGCTGCTTCTTGTTGTGGTACCAACATGGGGTGTGGTTATCCTTGACAATTATTGCTAGTCACCCTCCTTTTGTAGTTTGTTCTATGTTTTGGGGCTGTAAAGCATGGTATGAGGTGTAACCTGGTAGTGTTAGGGTGCTCTTGTGAGCCTTGACCCAGTTTTCTGTTACAGGACAGATATCAACATTCTCCATGCTGAGGGGAGTTTAGACTGCATGCATCTTGCAGTTTAGACTTCTGGCATTGGGTAGCATTACATCTAGGTTCTTATCCCTTGTGATACCTATGGAGGTGGGTTTGTGTTTTGAGCCTTACCTATACAAGGCACGGTGGGGGTGACAACAGCCTTTGCCAGTATCCAAAAGGCCAGGACTGATAGGTGCATGCCATCCCTAGCAGGTGGAGCATCGTGTCTTGCTCAGCATGTCATCCCAGGCTGGCACGCATTGGATCCCCTTTGAATAATAGCAATACTTAAGCCAATTATTGTAATTGATCATCTTGTCTTCATATTGTGGCATCATGCTTGGTGAGGGTAGGATGTTAGTCAGGGTCATCAAGTTTGCATATACTACATGGTGTTACATTGCTTAACACATGGCAATCATGCCTCAGTTGGTGCTGCAAGGCTGTCTATGTTGGATGCACATACTACGCTCCCTGTACATGTTTAATAGCAGGTTGTGTCAACTTAGGCATCCCTTTTACTATATGTGTGAGTCAGAGAGAGGTATCATTTCCAGGGTTCCTACTGAGCCAGTGTATGTGCTATGCGTTGCCGCTTTGCCAAGGCCAAGGCATACTGGGCACGCCTCCTGTTGCCTACTGGGGCAGGCTCAGGTTGTTCCTCCTCCAAGTCACACTCTGCCTGTGATTGGCTTGGCAATGGTGGGGGGCTATTTGGCCCAGCCCTATGCTGGTCCTGCTGCAGCTGTTTTCGCAGAATCATATTATGTAGCATAGCACATACCATGACAATTTGGGTACATGTAGTTGGTGAGTGCTGCAAGGCTCCACCAGATGTGTCCAGGCACTGGAACCGTGACTTGAGCAGCCCAAACACACACCTGATTACATTTCGTGTTTGTGGGTGTGCCTCATTATGGCATTCTTGTTCAGGTGTGTGTGCATTTCTGATGGGTGTCATCAGTCACGGCTCCAGTGCATAGCCAGCATCCCCCACTAAGTGACCATGTGGGATGTCCCCATTGGCAAATGTCTGGTACAGCTGCGTCAGATGCCAGATATGGGAATCATGGTAGCTTCCAGGGCAGCCAGCACACACATTCATTATTATGCCCTGAGCATCACACACAACCTGGCAGTTGATGGAGGGGAAGCCCTTGCGGTTAACGTAGGCCCTACCCCGCTCACCGGCTGGTGCTTTGATGCATATATGCGTGCAGTCTATTGCACCCACTACCTCAGGGTATTCCGCTATTTGCTGGAAGAGATGCATATTGCTGGCCAATACCTCACGGGAATTGGGGTAATATACATGCTCACCGACATGTGCTGACATGGCATCCAGGAACTGGTGCAGTACCCTGGATGCTGATGCCTGTGATATCCCCATCATATCACCAGTTGGTCTCTGGAAGGTACCTGTTGCTAGTATTCTTAGGTCAACACATACCTTGGTTTCCACTGGGATGGACTCCCCTCTGTTGGTTCTGTGTGTGAGGCGTGGCCTGCACAGCTCAACAATTTGCTGCAGGAGGTCTCTGTCCACTCTATAGCGCTCCACAATCTCCAGCTCATGTAACCCCTGGTAGGTGACCCTGGGCCTGTACACTCTTCTCTGTCTCCTCACTGTGGGTTGTCCAGCAGCATTTGCATAGTCACCACCCTCAGCAAGTTGCATATGTCTCCTTATAACAGCTATGGCAGCCCCTAGCATTTTTGGTCTGAGTGAAGCTTTTTCAGTTTTCACTTCTAATAGCTTACTCCTCTGTTGCAGTGTCTCCTGAGAGAAACATTCTGCACTGTTGTTTACAGAGTTTTAAGTGCTGGGCTGGGCTACTGTTCTGCCTGTGTAATTGCCTGCTTCTGATTGTTTTCACCTGCTAGCTCTGCCAGTAATCCCTGCTAGCTTCCTACTATTTCCTATGCTTCCTTTTTCCCTTCTGTTTCCTCAGGGGGGAGCGACGCGCATACCAGCGAAAACACACTCACAGTGGCTAACATGCACGCACACATGCTTAGACGGACTAGAATCTGCTTATTCAGGTTAAAACGTGCGCACACCAGCACAAACAAGCTTACAGGTGTTTAAACAGGCTCCTACATGTGTATTCTGCCTTAAACGCGCGCACTCACACTTACACGCGTGCACTCTAGCTTACTCGTGCCTACCAGTGCTCACACGCGTGCATGCACGCCCTGCAAGAAACTTTGGTGTTATCCATAGTGTACACCTTCCATTTCTTGACTTTCCCATGCCTACTTGTTGACACTCCTCTTTCCATGATGTGTGACTGACAGCTTTCATATGCCACTGTGCTCCAATGAGCTGCATTCCTTTCATACATTCCCCCCTGTGATGTCACCTATCTCCTACTTTGTTACTCCCCCTTATCCTACTCCTACACTGCACGGAATGTGCTCATTTCCAATGTAACAGTACGATTCACTATCCTACCACTCATTTACATAGGATTGCCTACTAATGCTTAGTTACATGTCTTACACTCAGCTTCCCCCCTTAGCAACCCCTACTCGGTGGCCATGTTGTTTTAGCCTGCTATTCCCTTCCATTGTAAATTCATGCTTTGCATAAACCCACATTTGTGGGTTTGATTTTTTTTATTTTTCTGTTTTTTTATAGCGCAGTCCATTTGTGCGGCGCTGTGCTAAAAAATTTATTTTATGTTTGCATCGGTGTACGTTGCCAGTGGCCACATATTTGGCCATTGGCATGCTGCCTGGGACATTTGCAACCTTTATTTGGAGCTGACAAGGCTCCATTGTGTTATTTGCACAACGGTACTCAGTTATCAACTGAGTACATTTCTGCAGATAACACGGCTCTTACACGGGCAGGTTTCTGCTTCCTGGATTGCGAAATTACCTCATTTGCATGCCTTTCGGCTGCAAGTGAGGTAATTAGCATATCCACGCCCTGTCTGTGTAAGAGCCGTTTTAGGTGCTCTCTTACACGCACATTCAGGCTGTTCCTGGATCGCGATGGCTGCATGGAGTCTTACACTACTCTTAGACTCCGTGCAAGCCATCGTGAATCCTGCCCATAGTTTTTAACTAAGTGTTTAAATGCATGGTGTTTATATATATATATATATATATATATATATATATATATATATATATATATATATATATATACATTTATATATATATATATATATATATATATATATATATATTTTTTTTTTTTTTTATGTTGTCCATCATCTTGCATGTTTTTTTATTATGTAGTATTGTATAAAAAGGTAGGGAATTTAGGTAGAGTAGTTTTTCAACATTGTTCATGGTAGAATGAAAATTATTGTTTAATTTCTTTTGTTATTAATGCATCTCTGAGAGAGGAGGGGCTTTTAATTGAACTAATTGTCTTTTGGTATAAAAAGATCATGGAGTGAGTGAGTATTTTATTCTGATGAAGTCCAGTTTTATTTGCAGACAAAAGTACTAAATAAATAGTTTTTGTGGATCTAGCTTTGGTTTTCTGCTTTTATTTGCTGTTTTAATAGTGTTCTCTGTGTTTTTGGATTACTGCCAATAATATGTACTAAATGTCTTTATTAATGTAAATTCTGTATTGTATGTGAAATGTCTTATATGTGGAGCTTTTCTCCATGGGACTCCACTTAAAATTGGCATTTCTGGCCCAGCTGGACCATCCCGGTAAACAAATGCAAATAAATAAATATTGCCCAATCCCCACCTTAGTATAAGCTCACGCTAACAAAGCTGGTATACTTGGATCACATGTTATTTGATTAGTTGTGCAAACTCTATCATCTGTCAACCAACAGACTCCGCAATGGAGGGTTCCAGTCATATGTTTTATATAATTATTCAAAGCCTTTACTGTTTTAAATAAAGTTATATTAAACTATTCCTTTTTTATTATATATAATCTTATCAAAAAATTCCTAGAATTAAACTTCTCATTTACATGTTTATTTTATGTGTGTCTTAACCCAGCAAAATGAATACAAAATTAACAGAATGCTTGTTCAATTTGCTTCAACTGAGAAAATAAAATTAAGTTTATAAACTGGGTTGGTTAGTAATTATGTTTAATAATTTCAGCTTTTTTTAGAAATGTAAAATAACACGCAAAGGCGTTAACAGAATTCTAAAACTGATCTAATGTTGGTGGTACATTCATTTCTAATCATCTCCTTAGTAGCTTTAACTATTACAGATTGTCTCTATTAACATCAATTGACATTTGTACTGAACATACCAATTTATGTATTTCTTTTCTTTAGAATAATGCCATCCCTGTATTTTATTTCATTATGTATTCTGATTATATGATAGTTTTACTCAGATGCTACAATCCACAGTACAGAATTATTGAACTGTCCTGCACTGTGTCTAAGTGAGGAGCTGCTGTTTCATTTCCCCATATGTTGGACTATGTATGGACACTACCAAGCAAGATCACAGGAAGCCCTTCTTAACTTACCTTGGGACTTCTTACTCATTTCTAAATAAAGTAATTTTACTTTTATTTATATATTATTTTTAACTAGTGCCTTACTCTTCCATAACACAAAGCATCCAGTACACATTTTTCGCTCTAGAGTGAAGTTGTTCCTATTTTTCTTTATTCTATGCGTTGCACTTGTCAAGATAGTATTACTTAGAGGTGGCAATGAATAGAAAAACATCACATAAATGCCATGTGCTCTGCTTCTAGCTAGATGACCATTTTCTTTTCCCCATATAACGTGCAGCACAAGAAGGTCATTCCACATAGTTTCATGAAGTCCTTGTTGAATTTCTAAAGGATGTTATACTTGTTTCAGGTCAGCAATAATTTTCTATGTATTAACATACTTTATATTTTTCTCAATTGTCTTAAACCAAATGATCTAAAAAAATAACTGTATAATTTCTCTATCACAACTGTCAGAGAGATATAAAGCAAGATGGGCTATTAAACACTACATGGCCACATTTGTAGTGTGATATCAGAGTCACCTTAATGCTCATGATTGAGGTAAACTGTCACAGTTTATATGAGATAAAGTGTTCAGTTTTAAAGTACATTAGCCTCATGCCTAAAAAGTATTCTGAAGCATTTAAAATAACGTCTAAAGAGTTGTGCATACTAGTGAGCTGGTTTACAAATATACTATTTCAGTAACAGTAGGAATACCTCAATCTATAGTGGTAGTAATTGTTAAGCAACTTCAAAGTTATACATGCAATATGTTTGAAACCATCAGTAATACTTTCTTAAGAACTTCATATTTTTATAACCAGATTGACTTCTCATTTAACAATAAAACTAGTAACTGTGGCTTCTTCACTCATGTTGTCTACGGGTAACTATTAAAGAGTGTCTTTTTTGTCATTTTTCCTTGAAAGTAGTCCTTAACATACCAATAATATCGATATATAAAATTAATCATGTTTATTTTATAAAATTAAGGTTTTAATTTTCTCCTTAGCTGTTGTGGATGTAGGTACTACTTTCAGTATGTATTTCAGATGCAGGTCACCTTGATGTAGTGTGAACAGGTTTTCACAAATGTTTATGTGTTAGGGGAAATGATGTCAAGTCATGTGTGATTTATTCAACCTATGAAATGCTGAATGTGTTAGGGGAAATGATGTCAACTCATGTTGGGTTTATTCAACCTATGAAATGCTGAATGTGTTTTAAAAAGGAAATTTCATTGATTTATTTGTTATTCTGAAGTCTTTTAACGAAGCGCATTCAATAAATCTCTTATTTATTTTATTAAATACGTGGTGTGTGGTTCTGTTGTTGCCTTTCTGTGCATATTTTCCTAGTTTCATTGCTTGGATTTAGTGTTTTTAGTGCTGGACAGGCAGATGCATGCTGGATAATTTTATAGGTGGCAAGAAGCTGTGTGTATGTTAGTTGATAAAGCAGTTCTAACCAATATAGGCTTTTAAGTGCTATACAGTGGTGGGTTCTGAAAGGGGTATTTGCTACAAATTTAGCAAATTTATTATATCATTGTTCAGTATTTAATTTTTGAAAAGCCTGGAGGTTAGTGAGGATCGGCGCACCATAAAGAAGTGAGGGGAGGAGAAAGTAGTGACAAGTGTAGTTTTAGTTGCACCGGTGATAACGTTTTTGGTTCTGTAATGCACCTCTAGTTTTTCATGAGCTTTTCTTATGCAATTTTGTATATGCAGGTCGAATGTAAGATTATCATCCACTATCACCCTTAATAATTTGTTATGAGAAGTGACTTCAGTAGTTGTATTATGAAGAGAGAGGACTTTAATTTTTTTTCCTTGAGAGAAGTATTTTGGGAAAAAAAGTAGTAGTTTGGTCTTTTTTGGGTTGACCATGAGTTGTGAACTATGAAGCCATGTCTCAGTGACTGTTAAAGCTTGCAGAGTTATTTTTTTGAATGTGTACCATGTTGTCAGTTGTGCAAATGGGAGTGAAATAATTGGTGTATTTTATTAGGGATGCCTGTTTTGTGGCTGTATAGAGGGTGTTGGTGAAAATGTTGAAGAGGAGGAGACCGAGGATAGAGCCTTGTGGTATACCAGTAGTGACTGGGAGGTAAGGAGAGACTGTGGAGTGCTATTTTACTGACCATACCTATTGAACAGGTAGCTTTTGAACCACAGAAGGGTGGGCTGAGAAAGACCTAGTGAGAACATTTGAAGTAGAAGTTTGCTGTGACAAACTGTGTCAAAGGGTTTAGACAGGTCTAGAAATAAGGAAGAGACTAGTTTGCTGTTATCTCTAGCTTTATTGACAGTATCTGTATAGGTTAAAAGGGCAGTGATAGTACTATTGGAAGGATGGAAATCATGCTGTGTAGGGGATAGGAGTTTTTTTCTGTAGGAGACAATCTAGCAATTGTTTTTGAATACATTTTTTAAGTATTTTGGTGAGGGGAAATAAGATTGTTATAGGTCTAAAGTTATTAGTGTCTAATGAATTTCCTCCTTTGTGCAGAGGGATAACATGTGATGTGACTTTTTCCTGAGAGGGAATATGGGATTCCTGGACTGACCTATTTATAAGGATTGAGACAGGATAGACAATGCTATTAGCTGCTATTTTAGGTTCTTGCTTGGAAGGTCATCAGCTGAAGAAGAGCAATGTTTAAGTTTGTTTAAGAGTAGTTTTATATAGGATGTGGGCTCAGGTTTGAAGTTGAAAGTGAATGTAGTAATATGTAGCTGCTGGACAGGGTTAGAATTAAATTTGAAAAATCCTTGGTTAGAGATACTATATTATCTATAAGAGAAAATTATATGTTTGCATCTTTTTTTTTTTTTTTTTAATTGGATTTGGGCCTGTTTGCCAAGACTAGCGATTCCCTTCTGATCCTAGAGCTGTCTCACTATGTGAAGCTGTTTGCTTTACTGCTATTTTTATGCTTCGCATCTCCACACTGTTTTTCTGTTTACAACCATGTATAAAATAAGAGTTAAACTGTATTGCAGTTTCAACTGGTGAGTTATCAGGAGAGGGATTTGGATTGAAGCTGTGGCCAGGATATAAAATTTCTTTAATGGATATCCAAAAGCTTTTAGGGTTGTGTTTAGTATTATTCTGAAAGTTATTCTAGTGCAGTTTTTTGCCTTCATTTATTTGCTTTATAGTACAATTGCGAAGCGTTCTGAAGTTTTCAAGTTATCGCGGTGTGTTGTATTCCTGCCATTCTTTACACGCTTTTTGTCGATCCTGCATTAGCATTCTACTCTTTTTGGATAGCCAGATCGCATTATTTGTTTTTAGTCTCTTCCTTCTAGGAGGTGCAAAGCTATTTAGGATATTTAGAAAAGTTGTACTGAATTAATTTACAGCATTGTCTAACGGGAGGATTTTTAAAAAGTTCCAGTTCATAATATTATAGAATCATAGGAGATTACTAGGTTATCTCCCCAGTGGTCATTTTAAGCCTAGCTGTTTCATCCCAATGTAATACCATAGAAATGTTAGCAAATACCCAAGATTGCATTTAGTAATGACTGCTCATATCTGGGAGGGCTGTGGGCTCTATCCCCGGTAAGAATTTAAAGTGCCCCATCCACTCATCCAGGTTCCTTTTGAACTGTGTCATAGAGGTGTTCTTTTTCACATGAATTGGCAGCCTGTTCCAAAGATGCAGCAGTCACTGGGAGATAAATCTGCCCCCCCACCTCCCCAGCATGTCCTGTTTATATCACAGGCCATATTTAGGTCCTTTTGATTTACAGATATGCAGCGAGTTCATTAGGTTTGGGTCTTGGATTGCTCTGTAGACCAGGCATAAGTCTTCTCTAAGAAGTCTTTAGTCAGTCTGTGTATGGGACATGATACAACCCCTTGATCTTCTTTGCTAGAAACCTCTGAGGTCTCTCTAATTGCTGCAGGTACTTAGTATGGTACATGCCAAATGGCGCATTATACTCAATTATGGGTTGGATAAGTGCAGAGGATAGGGATTATAACTTCTTTTCCTCAAGGTGATGCCTTTACTAATCAGGTATGCTATGTAGAAAGCTTTCTTTACTACAGTGGACACATGGTGGTTGATGTTAAGGTCACAGTCAACTTGTGACCCCAGGTCCCTTACCACTTGATGGATACTTAGGGTATTTTTGATTTGTTAGTGTGAGGGGACATTGTGTGCTGAAGGGAATGATGATTCATTTATTTGCATTCAGTTTGAGACTGTGACTAATGCACCAGTCTTTGGTCTGCATGAGACCCTCTTGGAGTATACTGACATCATTTGGAGATTCAATGATTGCACTTAGTTTGCAGTCGTCTGCAAACTTGGTCAGTCACAACCCTTTAGTTTTGACCTGAACTTCTGAGAAGTATTTACCAAACAGTAGGGGGCCCAGCACTGACTCCTGTGGCACCCCACTGGTAACAGGTTTGCTGGTTGATGTGGAGACACCCACTTTGATAGTGTGTGTCTGGTTGGCAACCCACCTTACAATGAAGGAGTTTACATTCAGTTTTCTAAGTTTATTGGTAATGCCTGAATGTGGTATTGTGTCAAAAGATTTTGCCAGGTCAAGGTACACTGTGTGTACAGATCTGCCCTCATTAATGGCCTTGGTCACATTTTCAACAAAATCCACCAGATTTAACAGGCAGGATTCTGCCCTTCACAAAGCTGAACTGAGTAGGAACCAGGGTTTGGAGGTCACCTATGTCTTTATGAGGTCCATAATGATACCTTCCATGGACTTACAGATGAAGCTGAACAGGCTTGTGGGTCTGTAATTCCCTGAGTCTGTTGCTAGGCCACCTTTCTGGAGGTAAATAACTGTTGCTGTTCTCCATTTCACAGGAACAAAGACTGTGGTTAGGCTATAATTGAAAAGGGTACTTAGTGGTGATGCTAGTTCATGTTTTAGCCTGTTTAGAAGGCAGCCTGGGATGTCATCTGGACCCATAGAGACTGTGTTTTTCACCTTGGATAAGGCTTTGAGGACCTGCTCTTCATATATGTAGGGTGGGGGGTGTAATTTGGGGGAAGGTTTGATGTAAGTTAGGAAAGGATAAGGGAGTGAAAGTTTTGCCAAACCTATCCGCTAGCAGGTTTGCTATCTCTGTGGGGTCAGTGTGCGTGATACCGTTAGTCACTAGTTCTACACATGCTTGGGACCTACCCTTTAGGTTACATACATAGCTGTTAAAGCCTTTATGGTTATTCATGGCTGTACTTGCTAAGTTTCTCTCAAAGGTGCCCTTGGAGGATTTGACAAGTTGTCTCATTTGCCTTTTAAGGTGAGGATGGTGCTTTTCCATTGTTGAGGCCTTGCCTTTGTTTACTTGGACAGCAACTTTTTGCATTTATTGTAATGTTTGTTGATGGTAGATGTCCAGCATGACAGCTTGTATTTACACGGGGCTCTGGCTTTGATTCTTCCTGGTATGGCTGAGTTTATACACTTATGCCAGTGATTGTACAGACTTTTAGTGTAAGCTTCAGAGTAGTTATCACTTCCAGCTTGGGGTGGAGCTTGGAATGCATTTATACCTTCACCTAGGAGGGTATAGTTTGCCTTGGTGAAGTTTTTCAGTCTGATTTCACCCCATCTTAGTTCTGGTGCTAGTGCCATCTCACAGGTGACTGATTTGTGGTCAGTTTTAACTAATGAGGGTCCGACAGTTGCAGCAGTACATCTGTTTGACATGTTCATGAGGACCAGATCCAGAATGTTTGTTCCCCTTGGTAGGATATTGGCAATTTGTTCCATGGCATTTGAATTAATAAAGTCAAGGAGCTTTTGTGCTAGCATAGGTTTCCCAGTTGATGATGGGATAATTGAAATCCCCTATGACCAGTGTATTCAGTAAAATTTGGATTGTCTCCAGTTTGGTTAAGTAGACTTTGTGGGCATCATGATCCCTGGAGGGGATTATATAACTTGCTTTGACTTGAAATGGGGGTCTTACCCACTGTAACCTGGACCTGGAGTAACTCCATGGAGTTGTCCAGTCTAACTAGATGGGAGGTGAATTTATCTCTAATATAGATTGAAACACCATCTTGTTTGGTTTTCACACATTCATTTTGCAGTCTAAAAGTGTGGAAGGCATTGTAGCTTGCAAGACTGGGGTACTCTCTAAGGCCTCGAACCAGGTTTCTGTTACTGCACAGGCATCTACACATCATGATAGAAGTGCTTCCAGGGAGTTAATAGATGATAGGTTAGTAATGAACATTTCTGGGTTAAACTTGGAAATATTGCATGTTGTTTTATAAATATGCTGTTTAACTGAATGTGTGAGATGTCTGGTCATACAGACTGGGAGATGATCACTGACAGAGTCTGACATTGTACTTGTGGTGGAGTATTTGCTAGGGTTGTATGCTAGGATCCAGTCTAACAATTTGATGTCTTGCTATTATGTGTGGGGATATTAATTAGTTGTATGAAGCCATATAAGTTCATGTTAGATGTCAAGGAATTAGATTTTATGTTCAACCAATTAACACTCACATCAGCTAGTAGTATTTTTTTCTCGTGGAAATGCTATGGATATACAATGTAGGATATCTTTCAGTATAGCTGCATTGTCGCCAGGAGGGATGTAAAGTACAGTAATACATATTTGTTTATAATTGTTTATTTTGAGGAAAGCAATAAGAAGCTCTGCTGAACTGAATTTTTTTATTGGCTTGCTGTAAGGGCAAATGTGTTAGGTGTTGGGAAATATTAAAATAATACCACCACCTTTCCTCTTTATACACTTATTATGGCTGATATAATAGCCAGGAGGTATAATTTTGGAATAGTTTATTCTGGATTTAAGCCAAGTTTCAGTTACAGTGAGAACATCAGGCTTATGTTGGTAATCCAGGCATGCAGTTCAGCAGTTTTATTTCCTAACCTTCTAACCCTGATTGCAACAAAAAATATATCACCAGGGTAGGAGACAGGTTGTTGTTGGGTTACAGAAGTGCGTGGGAGAGAATTATCTTTGTATTCACTGTGATAGCTGGAGCCAGGATTAGGGTGCATGTTGTTGTATATTTCCACCTATTAGGATTTTAGTATATTGGAGAATTATGCATACTTGCTTTTTGTTGAAGATTATTGCATTTAATTTTGTTTTGGTTTGAGCTGAAGTGCAGTTAATCAGTCTATATTTGGAATAAAGATGGTGAGAGATATGGAATAGGCTCGGTGCAATGTTTGGAGAGTATAAAGAGGAAGTATGGATAGGTGGTTATGATAGAGTCGCTGCAAGATATTACTGAGTCATAGTAGGAGGAAAGGTGGCACAGTAGGTGGAGATGAATAAAGAATAAGCTGAAGAGCAGCATAATTAAGTGTGGGAATTTAGATTTTATAGATGTCAGCTAGTGGTAAAGAAGAAGTTGCAGGGCAGTAGGAGATTTAAGAAGAGAGTTAGACTGTCCAGATATCTTCTCTGGAATGTAAGGAATAGAGAGGTATGAAAGGCTAGAGTATAATGACGTAGTCAAAATAAGAAGAAATGAGATAAAGATAAAATATGGAATAGACAGGTGTTATTAGGGAGTGTACTAATTATGAATGGATATAATGCAATGCAGTATGGGAAGGAGAAAGATAGTTTGAATGGGGCTACAAATTAAATGGAGATGGGTAAAGTTGCTGTTAAAGCTAAGGATAAGGTCAAGTAGACCTGGAGGGAAGTCAAAAGAGTAGCAGCAGACAGAAACTACAGAGCCAGAATGAGCTAGCAGATCCTGACAGATAAACTTGGAGAAGGTATCCACTGTAGTGATCCAGTTAGTTATTGCAGCAGTGCATCTCTTCAGACTTCAGCCAGCTATGTCTTTAAAGCTACTCATATGGCAAAGGGAATCAACAGACCCTCCTCCCAGGAGGAAAAGCTGGTCACTGACTACTTAATCTTCTTCCACTTATTCAGATCTCCAGAAAATAGCTTGCATTACAGAAAAGGCACAGAATAATAGATACAGATGTCAGGACAAGTCCTTCGTTATCAATAGATACAGATGTCAGGACAGCCCTATGTTATTAATAGATACAGATGCCAGGACAAGTTCTCTGTTATTAGTAGATACAGATGTCAGGACAAGTCCTTAATTATTAATAGAAACAGATGTCAGGACAAGTCCTCTGTTATTAATAGATACAGATGTCAGGACAAGTCCTCTGTTATTATATATCCTTTATTATTAATAGATACAGATTTTTCTCGTACTAAATTCATTACAACTGTTTATGTCAATCTACTGTTTGTCAAGTACACAGTCAATGAAATGCTGTTTTACAGCTTAAAACTATGATAAAATTTCTCATCTGTAATGTTTATTATTTGTCAGACACCTCTGAAAATCTCAAGTGGCTATGTTTTTAACCAGTTTTGAATATTTATCATTGTTAAGGATCATTCACGAAAAGCATGTTATAAAAACATACACAAAGAAATTACGATTGTCATTTTTAATCTTCCAGCCCCAGTATTCGAATAAACATCAGATAGGTTTGTCTATTGATTCCTATTTTATGTTAACACTGTGTCTATTAGTCCATTCTTCAGAAAAATAGATATAAAAAATGCAGTTTCTAAATAAATAGTTGAAACTGGCAGCACCCATTACTGATCCTGTTTTATTTAAATCCTCTCCTAAAAAAATCAACAAATAACATCTTGATTACCTGGATAAGACTGTACTTTTCTCTTAATCTTTCATTTCTTTATTCATGTCCCAAGTATGATTTGTGAATTAAGAAGCTTATTTCAAGCTTCCTTGACAGTGTATCAAGGACTTAATTTAATACATGAACCACAGAAGCAGTTAAAAATAGCTGTAAAGAGTTTAAGTAACCGCAGACAAAGTTAGAACAGACCAGTTCACAAAACACAAGAAAAATAAAATGTTCTTTTTTTATCACAATTATAGAAACATACAGAATATCTTGAACCATGCATAAGTCAAAAAATAATGCCATGAGCTCGTACTGTAAACAAAAACCTTGAACTAAATTAAGCATTTAATACATACAATAGAAGAATCAGGAAAGTCCTGGTTTAGCAATGTTTATTCTATACAAACACAATTAAATTTTTTATAGCTTGTACATAGCTATCATCAAATATAGAATGCTTCAGAGTGAACAAAAAAAAGATTGATCATTTAAGAGTGAATGAGGCCCCCACCAATAAAAAGATATTAATTTAGGCAATATGGGGTTCATGAACCATGTATAGTGGTTTATTTTACTAGAGGTTAATTTGCAGCTATACCGCATACTGGTTCTGTGTAGCAGTCAATGTGAATCGCTTCTCTTACATTGAGCAGTGATACCTTGTTTTATCGAAATGTCTTGGCAGTGGCGGAAGGGAATAAGCCCTTTTCCCTTCTCTGCACGATCTCAGTGTTAATATGTATAAAGCAGCAGGAATATTAGGGGTGTAGGCAAGCTTGTTCCAACGCTGAAACTTGGAATTATACGTAATGCAGTTACTATAGTCGTGGTCACTAAATGGTCATCTTAGAAAATAGTAAAAAGGTTATGATGAAAGAGTTTTGAATAGGTTTGCAATTGGTGGTATTACCTGAGATTTATATCACTGATGTTCAGGTGTTTCTAGTGTTTCCACTGCCATGTGATCTGAGTTGTTATGTGTATACTTATTGTGGTATGATGCATCTGATGTATTCAATGGTGGTATTTACATGTATGTATTTGTGTACACAAATATGCAATAAAGGTAAAACGTAGTAATGTGGAAATGTACTTGTAAAAAAAACAAAGTTCTATTTTTCTAATGAATGTAAAACGTAAAATTTGGCATCTATGCATATTCATCAATAGACATGCATGTTATCATAGTAAGGTCTCCAGGTTTACAATGAATGACATAACAATAGACATGCATGTTAACATAGTAAGGTCTCCAGGTTTACAATGAATGACATAACAATAGACATGCATGTTAACATAGTAAGGTCTCCAGGTTTACAATGAATGACATAACAATAGACATGCATGTTAACATAGTAAGGTCTCCAGGTTTACAATGAATGACATAACAATAGACATGCATGTTAACATAGTAAGGTCTCCAGGTTTACAATGAATGACATAACAATAGACATGCATGTTAACATAGTAAGGTCTCCAGGTTTACAATGAATGACATAACAATAGACATGCATGTTAACATAGTAAGGTCTCCAGGTTTACAATGAATGACATAACAATAGACATGCATGTTAACATAGTAAGGTCTCCAGGTTTACAATGAATGACATAACAACAGACATGCACGTTAACATAGTAAGGTCTCCAGGTTTACAATGAATGACATAACAATAGACATGCATGTTAACATAGTAAGGTCTCCAGGTTTACAATGAATGACATAAATGAATACAGATGATGAAACAATGAAGCTAGAACCACTGCATGCTGCTTACCTAGAAACAAAACCATCTAGCTTTCGATATAAAAGTGGAAAACATGCTACCTGTATAAATAAAATAAAATAAAACATGCCTTTTTGAAGA
Organism: Protopterus annectens; assembly: GCF_019279795.1. Lineage (NCBI taxonomy): Eukaryota > Metazoa > Chordata > Ceratodontiformes > Protopteridae > Protopterus > Protopterus annectens. The sequence goes on from NC_056742.1 coordinate 361,287,774, forward strand.
GAACAAGATGAAGACTTCATCTACCTTCACACCCTCCCTTACTTAAATATATTAATTCAGTTGTCACACAACCACAGAGAAAGGGCAAACCCCACCACATCAGGGTTTGTTCCCGCTCTCTGTCTGTCAAACTTTGCTGGAGAAAATACTCTATACAAACTGTACCTGCACTGCAGAGAAACACAAAGCACACTAAACTATCTACTCCCTCATTTCCATCCCCATCCTGTGACATTGCCCCATACCAAACTACAGACATCAAGCAAAGGACCTCCATAAATAACACTAAGAGGAAAGACACTCACTATATTCCTTCCTTTTCCTTTTAATTTTTCTTGTTGGGAATTGCCTCTGATAAAATGACTTACTCCTATGAAAACCCTCTTGTGATGCTAGCACACATATCCTTAGTAATACTTTGGGAGACATTGTAAAACCTGCATTCATATTTACATATTTTCTTTTAAATGGACTTCCTGGAAACATAGGTTACGGAAGGGTAATTTTAGAAGAAACCATGTCACATATTACTGCAGTCTCTATTCACAACTATCTCTGACTGGTAAATTTAAGAAAATAACAATCTTCCTTAACAGTGTACAGAACTGTTGAAGTACTCAGAATGAGGCACAAAGAACACAGTCTGTGGGATTCCAGTACATATTGGACTATGCAGAACAGTTATCCTGTGCCTGATTCATAAAAAAGGATTCCATCACTCCTCAGTTGAGCTCTGTTAATGAACTCTGGCCAAGCCCCACACATTGCCTGCAGAAGGGGAATCTTCTTTGCATGTTTATATTGCTGAAGGAAGACAATTACAAACTCCAGAGCAATGCAGTAGCCCACAATGGCTTAATTTCTAATTCAGTGAAGCCATAGCTTCACTTCTCAGAGGGAACTGGTATTTTAGGTAGTACCTGGAGAAAGGTGCATTGTCTGCAGTAGCAATTATCACATGCAGTACCAAATACAGCTGTTCTTATACTATCAGGGAGCCATGTGGGCTGAAGCCAAGGGTCTCATATATGAGTGGTAATGATGCATGTTGGAAGGTCTGCACTAGTACAATAATTCACAATATATGATATTCCCTGGTGAACGAATGCAACTGCATGACAGTCCCAGGCCAATGGGAAGTGGGAGTGCATGCATGGTGGCCACTCTCTCTCAAGCATACATTCTCTCATCTATCATACAGGTGATGCTGTTCTGCAGGATGATGTCTTGGCCATGCAGTTTTGCCTGTATGGGAGCTCTGGCACTGTAGACAGCATCATTGCCCATGAAGGATGTTCATAGCAAAATCCACCTTGGCCTTGGAAATGACATCCGACTTGTAATCTTTGGTGAAAGTGTGAATAGAAGATCAAGTAGCAGCTTCCAAGATAGATCTAGTGTTCAAACCCATTTAGAAAGCACCAGAAGAGGCTACTGCCTTAGTAGAATGAGAGCAAAAAGAATAGGAAAGCTGTTTGCCATGAAAACAATAGCAAAAAGAAATGGCCTTAGAAATCCAGAAGGAGGTGGCCTGCTTAGATATGATCAAACCCAATTTCTGGCATGAAAGTGTAGTTTCTGTATTGCCCAGACCTTACTAAGATTGAGGGAAGCTTCTCTGTTCATCAGTGAGAGTGGTGAGCTTTGAGCAGCCTGTCACTGGAGGAGTGGATTCAGCTCAGAATCTGTAGTTTTATTGGCCATTTTGGAATATTTCCATCCCTTTCATTTTTCTGTTTAAAAACCCATGTCAGCTCCGCTTAACTACAGTTAAACTATTCCCGGTGCCAGAAAGACTGCTCTTCAGATTTTTCCCTTAGAACTAGCCAGTTTTCTAGTTTTAGCACTCAAAACTGTTTCTTTGTGCTCACCACTTGTCCAAAATGCATTGCAAACACTAAATAATCTACAAATTACTGCAGCATTCAACTTTCCTCACTTATCAAGAAAACAGTTTTTAGTACTTAAATTAATAAGCACTAACCAGGCATGTCTAAGGATCAGCTCCTGGCATTTTCTCCTGTCTACCTGATGAATCTGGGTATCTTGTGGCAATGTAGCAATTGCCTCATGTACACTGACAACCCTCTCCTGCTAACACCCAACACTACAACCTGTGAGAGATGCACTTGTATAGCCAAACTGGAAGCCAAGCTCTCTTCAGCCAAGACTGGACTAGACAGTCAAGAGGAGAAGGTAAACACCACACCGCACTCAACAGATAGTCCATCAAAACCTGCACCACCCAAACCCACACATAGTAACACAAAACACACACACATTCATGGAGGTTCTCAATAGAAATCTGCCCAAACAACAGAGACCTCCAAAGCTGAAATGCAAGCAACCACCACACCCCAACACTACCCAAATGACACAAAGCTCACAAAATCAGTGTGCCACTCAACCTCAGCCCATAAGGCAAAACAACGTACCCAACACAGTAGTCATAGGTAACTCTATAGTCAGGCACACTGACATACCTCTCACCAGGCTAAACAAGGAGAAAGTTACTGATAGCTGCCTGTCGGATGCCAGGATCTGCCATACAATGCATGCACTCAGGTCACTCCACAACAAGTGCAAATATGACTCTGTCATTGTCCATGTTGGAGTGAATGACCTGAGACATACCTCCCTGGACTACATGAAAAGAGACATGGAGGAGCTCTCTGACCATGTCTCCCAGGCAGGTATGACACTAGCCCTGAGTAGCATCCTGCCATAGCACAGAATGATACCACAGTACAATGACAAAATGATTGACTTCAACAATTGGCTAAGCTTCTGGTGTTATTCTAAGGGGATCCAGTATCTGTCTGTCTGGGACGACATGATCGACAGGCCACGATGCTTTGCCAGATATGGCCTGCACCTGTGTCCTCTGGGATTCAAGATACTGGCTAAGGCTCTTGTCGCCCTTATGGTGCCTTTTTTAGGCAAGGTTCAAACATCAAATGCGCCACCATAGTAGATAAAAACAAGCAAAAACTAAGAGTAATGCTACTCACTGCTAAAAGTCTGAATCTCAAAATGCACTCCTTAAGATGGAGAACATTGGCATCTGTGCAGTGACAGAGACCCGGTTTAAGGCTCCAGAGAACACCCCTGCATTACTAAGCTACAATTCTTACCACACCTTTCGGCCACCTAACCTGGACTGATACACTAAAGGAGGAGGCGTGTCCATATTCATAAAAGATATCCACACCTCCAGACTAGTTGCTCAACATAATGCATCCGAAATTATCCAAGTACAATTAACACTGGGCAAGACTGCAATTCAGGTTGTAGCTTGTTACAGATCCCCTGCCATGCCCCAGGATGCCCACTCCATATTTCTTGATATACTGGGTAATATTAAGGTACAGCCCAATACACTAATATTGGGAGAGTTCGACTACCCCATCATTAACTGGGAAAACTACTCATGTACTAACTCATTTGCTCAACGTTTTCTGGAATTCATCAATTCCAATGCCCTGGATCAACTTGTCACTACCCCCACCAGGACCTGGTCATTACCAATATGGGTAACAGATGTTCCATGCCAGGGGTCAATTCCTTGCTGGTCAGATCCGACCACAAGCTAATCACCCTAGACATCCATAGCCTGCCCCCACCCCCCATTAAGGAAACCACTGAAGAAAACTTCTCCAAAGCCAACTTCATGCTTCTTAAGACAGAAGTGGCTAACTTCACGACACCTATACAGACAGAAAATAGAGGCAAAACTGCTGAATCATATACAAATGCACTGTATAAGCACATACACAAGTGCATGGACCATGCCATCCTCAACAGAATCAATATGCTATCCTCCAAAAAAAGGAAGCTAATCTGGTGGTCACCTGCCATAAACAAACTCTACAACAGAAGGAAGATACTGTTGCAAAAAAGAGTAAAATCCCATGATTGCAGGAACACCCTGGTCAGCCTCAGTAAGAAGCTGAGATCCCTCATAAAATCCTCCAAAGCTAGTTACAAAAATAAAATCACCATGGATTCTAAAGACAACCACAAAGCATTGTACAGCTATGTCAAGAATCTCAGTGGCAGCATTTCAGTGCAGACAGTTTCAGTGCAGACTCACCCCCAAAGGGCTCATCTCCATACTGGAAGATTGCAAAGCCCCTGTAATCACGGATGCACAAGTAAAGACCACACTCTCCAAAGTCAAGAACACAGCATCCATGGGACCAGACAACATTCCAGGCTGTGTTCTGCATGAATACAGGAATGAACTGGCACCCCACCTAAGTATCATGTTCAACCATAGCCTCACTTCAGGATTTGTGCCTATGAAATGGTGCACAGTGATGGTTATTCCACTCCACAAAGAAGGTACCACCACTGACCCCGGGAACTACCTCTCCATTAGCCTGATGAGCCTGGTTTGCAAGGCCATGGAACGCATCATCCTGGAGCTTATAAACAAAGACATAGGTAACCTCCAAACTCTGGACCCCACTCAGTTTGGGTTTGTAAAAGATAGATCATGCCTCATAAACCTGATTGACTTCTTTGAAGCAGTCACCAGAGCTGTAGACGACACAGCATATCTTGACCTCACCAAGGCTTTCAACACCATCCCCCACTCTGGTATTTTAGAAAACTCACTGGACTGGGCATACATCTCTATGTCACAAGATGGGTGGCCAAATGGCTCACTGACAGAATCCACGCAGTGAAAGTAGCAGACTCCAAATCTGACTCCAGACCAGTGACAAGCGGAGTACCACTGGGTTCGGTCCCGGGTCCTCTCCTCTTTGGTATCTACTTCTCAGATGTCCAGGCTAATACAGCTGGTTTCTGGCTAACAAAGTTCACAGATGACTGCAAACTTGGATCCATAATAGATTTGCCTGAGGGTGTGGACATTCTACAAAGAGGCCTCACTGAGACTGATGCTTGGTGTCAAAGTCATGGCCTAAAGCTCAATGCCAAGAAGTGCATTGTCATCCCCTTTGGGAAAAACATCATACCCATGAACTACCACACAGACGGTAGCCTAATAAACACCAAAAGATTTATAAGAGACCTTGGGACACAGGTGGACAGTAGTCTCTCCTTTGATAATCATGTCACCACAGTAGTCAGGAAATCCTTCTACATGGCACACCTCATCACAAAGGGGTTCTCCTCCAGAAAAAGAGAGGTCATCGTTCCTCTCTAATCATCCCTCATCAGACCCATTATAGAGTACAATGCCCCGTTTGGCATGTACCTTGCAAGACATCTACAACAACTAGAAAGGCCACAGAAATACCTCACTAAGAGGATTACCGGACTCAAACAGATGCCATAAGCAGACCACCTCAAAAAACTCCAGCTCTATTCCATCACATATCGCCTACTCAGACGGGACCTCTGCCTAACATACAAAGCCATGTCTAACCCAGATCAGCTGGACCTGCTACACTTAAATAAATCACAATCTCTCCAGGACACACGTTCCAGGGACCTAATCCTTGTCACCACAATAAACAAAACATGCTGGAGGGATAGATTCCTGTCCCAGAGACTTCCCATGCTCTGAAACAGACTACCCATTCATGTCAAGCAAAGCTCCTCATTAGCCCTCTTTAAGAGAAATCTTGACAATTGGATGGGAAACAGGAAATTCACCCCGGGGATGACTTCTGTGGCTCTGCTCGACAGGGGCACAGGAAAATAATTTTCTTGGGTGGTGAAAACCAGGGAACCTCTTTTAGCTAGGCTTATATAGGCCCTAGGGCTGATAGCCTAGTACTTACCTATGAAAAACAGCTCAGATTTCCTACTGTGTTTTGTCTTGTCCAAGTAATGTCTAAGCTGCCTGTGTGAATCCAACTTGTGAAGAACCCTCAAAGTAGGATTCTGTGGAAATGGGAACAAAGAAGGAAGACAAAGAGATTGATTCAATGACAAATCATTAACCATCTGAGGCATAAAAGAAGGATTTGTATGAAGAGATACCCTGTTCCTGTGGGAAACAAAAGGTGGAACAGCCATGAGGGCCTGAAGTTCAGAGACCATCTTGGCAGAAGTAAGAGTAGCCAACAATACAGTCTTCCAAGTACAATATTGTTGGCAAGAAACACACACTCAAAAAGGGACTGTGTCAATTTCTCTGGAACAAAATAAAGGTTTCCAAGAAGGAGGTATAGGCTTTCTTGGAGGCTGTGTATGACGGATGCCTTTCATAAATTGTTTAACTTCAAAACTCAAAGTCATGGTGGATTCAGAGGCAGACAAGCAGAAATGGCAGACAAATGAACTTTAACAGATGACTATGCCAAGTCAGAATTCAGCAACTGTCACAAATAAGAAAGGACCATAGGAACTCCCACAGAAAAAGGGTCCAAGTCATGTTTGAGACACCAAATAGAAAATATCTTTCATTTAGTCACATATAATTTTCTAGTAGTGGGCTTTCTGGCCTTCTGCAAAACCCAGAGCACATCTGCAGAAAATTAGTGCGTAAAAGGAATCAAAACCATATCACGCAAAGTACCAATTAAAGGGTGGGCAAGTAAGGGTGAATGAGAGATCTCGTCTTGTGTGAGCAGATCTATCCTGTGAGGTAACCTGTGATGATTGTGCCCCTGGCCAGATGAAATAAAAGGGGAGCCAGTGATGTCTGAGCCAAAAGGGAGTCACCATTAACAATTTGGGCCTGTCCCACATGATCTTTCCACCCCACATGTCCTTACCTCGACTGGCTCAATCTGTGCTGAAAAGAAATATCCTGAAAACTAAAAGAAAAGCATTCCTGCACTGCCCCTCACTAAGGAAAAGGACTGCAAGGTCTGTATCTTAAGTGTAACTGTTGTACTACTAGATTGTTTGGCTGATCTGGGTCTACAGCTAGCCTAGGGTCCATAGTAAAAGAAACTTAACAGTGTTAGACTCCCTAGTCAGGCTGCTGTTATAAGTAATAAAAAAACCTTCTACAGCTCAAACCGCCTATAACACATTCCCCCTGCTTACTTCATCTCACAGTTGCTAAAGTAACAAAATATCTGTATAAAAGTCAGGTTAAAAGCTTGCTTTTTCCTAACAGTCAGTGAAATTGCCTGGCTAAGCTACAAACTTTGTTTAATACAGTATTGAGGACAACACAGCTCACTTTTCAAAGACTTGAGTAAAACTGAGTAAATTGGAGCTCACTTTAAAAAGAACTGCGTAAAACACTGTAAAGTTGTATTCTTTAAGCCTGCATACTCACAGACCCAGGAAATCCTTGTAACTTGGTATAGTCCTACAGACCCTGGATATCCTTGTAGCTTGGTATGCCCCTACAGACCCTAGAAATCCTTGTAGTTTGGTATAGCCAATCAAAAGCTTGGTTTACCACCCCATGATGTGAGTTTACTTATACGACTGCTTCAGCCGCCATTTTCAAACCTCTAGTGCCTAAGGACCCGGCCGGCTGTTTTTCTACACAAACGGTATGCTAGAACTGTCTTTTTTTTTTGTGCTTTTCACTGATTATGTGGTAAAGAAACAACTAAAACAGCAAAGCAGCATGCATAGCAATGATTTTCTAATTCACCAAACCAGTACAATGCTTAGAAAATGAGTGGAATTACCTGTAAAGTTTGCTAGCCATGAATGATATTCTAAGCATATTTATTAACTGCATGTGGCAATTTTAACATTATAAGCTTGGCAACATAGTTTGCTGTGATATACTATTATGCTGGTTTAAGACTCATGAACAGAAGTGTTATTTCCTAGCATTTAGCAAGTGGATTTAGCTGTACTGCCTTAATGCTGTAACTACTGATAGCATAAAACCACATAGGAAAAGCTGTGTAAAATTCACTGAAGATGCCTGTGCTGTAAACTTGTACACTACTGCTCTGACCAAAAGTTGCAATTGAGTATAGAGAAATGCAGAGGCTGTGGAACTACCAATATTAATGAATGCCCTGCCTGAATGTATAATACTGTTTGCATGCTGCTATGTTCCATTTAGAATCCATGCACTGACTCTATGTACTTTGCCAGGTCTTTCCACCCCACCTGTCCTTACCTCGAGCAGTTTAATCTCTGCTGAAAAGAAATATTGTGAAAACTAAAAGAAAAACATTCCTGCACTGCCCCTCGCTGAGGAAAAAGACTGAAAGGTCTATATCTTAAGTGTAACTGCTGTGCTTCTAGATTGTTTGGCTGATCTGGGTCTACAGCTAGCCTAGGGTCCATAGTAAAAGATAGCTTAACAGTCTTAGACTCCCTAGTCAGGCTGCTGTAATAAGTAATAAAAAAGCATTCTACAGCTCAAACAGCCTGTATAACACATCCCCCCTGCTTACTTCATCTTACAGTTGCTAAAGAAGTAACAAAATATCTGTATAAAAGTCAGGTTAAAAGCTTGCTTTCTCCCAACAGTCAGTGAAATTGTCTGGCTAAGCTACAAACTTTGTTTAATACAGTATTGAGTACAACACAGCTCACTTTTCAAAGACTTGAGTAAAATTGATTAAACTGGAGCTAACCTTAAAAAGAACTGAGTAAAACACTGTAAAGTTGTATTCTTTAAGCCTGCATACTCACAGACCCTGGAAATCCTTGTAACTTGGTATAGGCCCGCTCGGGCTCGCTGCATGCCCCACCCTGCCCCCAAATATCACCCACCCCCACTACTGCTAGATTTAAGCCCAAAAAACACCTCCCCCTCTCCTACAACCTATCATTGATAACCCGCACCTCCATACACCACCCCTTCCTACCAACAACCCCCTTAATTCTCCACCCACATTCCTTACTAAGTACGACTGCTATCAAGATGAGACCAATTATGTTCCTCTCAGTTATATTGCCTGGGCTATATCTCCTCACCATCTATGAAAACCAGCCCTATCGTGGCTTTCACCACCTCATATCTCATACCATCTCTGCTCTCACCTTGAGTGAATCAGACCAACCCCTAGCTCACTACAAACCTATCCCCTCCACTTTTAACAACCACCAACTAACTAGACCACAGACCATCTCTTGCAAAACTAGATATTATCATAAAAGTAAAGTGCTGAAACTAATAATCACAGTACAACTTACTCTGATGAGGGATGGAGACATCCACCCTAACCCTGGACCCACCCTACCCACAAGCTCCCAGCCCACTACCACCTTCAACATACGGCCAAATGCAAGGTCCCCTAACTCTTTCCTGACCTGTCACCTAAACATCAGAAGTATTAACAACAAGGTCCATAATCTTCATTCTCTTCTAGCCACCTACTCGCCTGATGGGCTATGTCTTACAGAAACCTGGCTAAAACCAGGAACTAAAAATGATGAGGTTATCCCACCAGGGTACAACATACTTAGACTAAACCAAAACACGAGGAAAGGTGGAGGAGTATCAGTTCTGTTTAAAAACACAACAGATGTCACTCTAGCCCCACAGCAACCCCCCTTGTTCAATAATGCAGAAGCCCTAGTTAGCAAACTACAGCTTAACAAAAGTAAATCTATATTCATTGCCTGCATTTCTATCCCTACAGGCAGCAATGCAAATACCCTAGAAGACTTCCTCCAATATCTGTCCAACACATATCCCCATGAAACTATGGTGTTAGGAGACGTTAATACTGACTGGAACAATTGTTCCTCTGAATCTCCCACCACCCATATAAACCTTCACGGCTATACCCAACTTGTATCCTCACCCATCAGAAATAAATAAGTCCAACTACAAAGGCAGTATCCTGGACTGGATTCTTATCAACAATCACCAAGACCTGTATAACACGGGTACCCTCCCAGATGATATAAGTGACCACCACCAAGATCTATATAAATCTATCAGAAACATCAAGAACTTTAACCCCACTGACTTTCAGAACAAACTCAGAGCATGCAATTGGACCATACTTAAATAACTTCCACTAGATGATGCTGTAGTCTGTTTTAATTCTAAATTCCTCTCCATTCTAGATTCCCACGCTCCTATCCACACCCTTAGAGCCAAAACCAGGACCGCCCTCTGGCTCTGTAAAGTAACAAAAACCAAAATCATAGCAAGAAATGAAGTATGGAACACCTGGCGCACCTCTAATGACCCACTTGACCATATTAAATTCGGACAACTAAGGAATGATACCAACAAAGCCACATTGTTAGACAAAAAAAAACTTATACCAACACCTTCAGCAAAAACACCAGAACAAACCTCAAAAATTTTGGGCAGGCATAAACAAACTGCTCCATCCCCACCCCCTCAACTTGCGACCTTAAAACTCCAGAGGAAACTGCTAACATCATTAATAACTTTTTTACCAAAACCATCCAATCACTAGCTAGCCAACTAACCCCACCAGCTCCTTTCAAAACTCCTCCACAACCACTGCCTCACTCCCTTTTACCTTCCAACCTGTATCTACATCAACCATATGATCTCTAATTAACAAACTAAAGCCCACTACCCTGGCAGCTGATCTCCTCCCATCAGAGTATTTACAAAAAGGGGCAGATGCCATCGCATACCCTGTCTCGATCATAATAAACTGCACCTTGATTGAAGCCACTATCCCCTCTCTCTGGAAGGTTTCCCATGTCATTCCCCTTCATAAAGGAGGGAATTCTTTAGACGTCTCAAACTTCCAACCAATAGCCATACTATCACCAGTGGTCAATATTTTGGAAAAGTGTGTTCACAACCAATTAATGCACTATCTCACCCAAAATAAACTACTGGACAACTCTTAGCATGGTTTTGGCCACACCACAGCACCACATCAGCTCTCCTATCCTTCTCTAACTCTATCAACACCAATCAAAACAATAACAAACTTACCTCGGCACTCTTCGTAGATCTCTCTAAGGCCTTTGATATGATCAGCCACCAACTGCTTCTCCGCACCCTGAAGGAACTGTCACCGAATAATAGCTTCATTAAATGGTTCCAATCTTACCTGTCTGATAGACAACAAGAAGTTTTATTGCAGAATACCCTATCCACACATCTAACCATTACTAGGAGTCCCCCAAGGCTCCATACTAGGACCATTACTCTTCTCAGTCTTTATCAATGACCTACCCGCCATCACTCCCAAGGCCACCTGCATCCAATACGTGGATGACTCTACTTTAGTATGTACCGCCTCCTCCTCAACTGAGCTTATAACCCTAACCCAGAATACTGTTAATGGTGTAGAAAAATGGTTTGCAAACTGTCAGCTTCTATTAAAGCCCAACAAAACTAAACTGCTCATCTTTTCCTCCACCTGCAAATCCTCCTCACCATTCTTTAAGTTCCAACAATGCACAGTCATATCCCCAGATACTTGCACAAAACCCCTGGGCGTCACAGTCGATAATGCCCTAAAATATGATATCCATGTCTATCAAGCCATCAAATCTGTCAACAAAAAAACTGGGCTCCCTATACAGGATCAAACCCTTCTTCACTCCTTTTGCAAGAACCACTATCGCTCAGTCCCACCTACTATCTACCCTCCTCTATGCCTCCCCCCTCTTCACTAACCTGAACCAAGCCAACCTTACCAAACTTGCTAGTTGTTACAACCTTATTGCTAGATTTGCTACAGGTGCTACCTCTAGGACCCACCATTGTATCAACCTAACTCAACTAGGATGGCTAAAGTGGTCCAGTCTTCTCTGATACAACCAACTTATAATAACCCACAAAATACTATATCAACCCAAAAAAACACCAGCACTAAGTAAGCTCATGCAGCAACTAAGACCATATAGCAACCTGAGGACACTACACTCTGCTGACAAACTGCTGGTACAAACAACTAAGAGCATAAATGTGGCTGGGGACTCACTATTCACCAACTCAGTAAGCAAAACTTGGAATATGCTACCTGCCAAACTTACTCACCCATCCTCCTTAACCCAGTTCAAAAAAGCCTCAAACTACACTTCCAAAAGCATTGGCAGTGTCCCTGCTTAAACCCAGACTAATCACCACCCACTGTTCCTGCAAACTCTCCCTAAGCATGTCAGTCTTATACTCTAAGTGTACGAATTCTTGAAGGGACTTAGCCCATAACTCCATGTAAGATGTTGTCTACGATGTTTTATCCATGTTTGTCACCCTACTGAAAACTGCATATTATACCTATCTCTAAATGTTTCTATTGTTCCTAATGCATTTATACTCTGCTTTGTGGAGCTTTTCTCCCCGGGCCTCCGCTGAAAATGGACATATATCCATTCGGACTTTCCAGGTAAACAAATGTAAATAAATAAAATAAATTTTGTGCAGGACCTCTGGTAGTAGAAGAAGAGGAGATAGCCATAAAATAAATCACCTTTCAATTAAAAAAACATGACATCCATTTCCAATCCAGAGGACTTGGCACTCTTGAACAGAACTGAGGAAGTTGTTTGTTCAGAGGGAGACAAAAAGTAGTACCCCACTGATGTACAATATTCAGAAATACTTCTCTATGAAGCATTCCCTTGTGAGGATTTGTTCTGGATCTGCTCAGAGAGTCTGCCACAGGATTGTGCTCAGAAAGAATGCAGACTGCCTGAAGAACCAGGCGATAGCAGACTGCAAAATTCCAAGCCTGAAGAGCCAGCCTGCTAAAAAGGTAAGATTTTGTGTCCCTTGTTTATTGATGTACCACATTATTGTGGTACTGTCTTGTAGAACCAATAGCACTGACCCAGGAAGCCAAGACAACTCATAAACAAAAAACTTCTAGTTGTGGTTAAATCCAAGGCATGCACTATGACCATAAAAGCAAGAATACTTTACTGAAAGTTAAGGGCTTTTGCCCCTATTACATAAGGGACTTGTCTTGTAAAACCTTTGGATGACCTGGAGACCAAAGGGAGTGAAATACCTGTAGAGATAGAAATCAAGCCCTCATCTCCTTGCTGTTAATATGATCTGCTAGTTGTTGATGAGACCAAAGACCCTGGACATTTAGGTTGTTGGAGGTGGCTCCACTACCTCGATCAGAAGCATCTGTGCATTGCTCCAGTGGGAGAAGAACCTGAAAAGGCAGACATGGATTCAGAGAAGTGGTGAATCCTCCAGAGGAGCTCAAGCTTGACACAAGATGAGAGAGGAACCATATACTTCAGAGGGCAGCAGTGCTGGTGCCAAACAGTCTTGCATTACCATTAAAATGTCCTCATATGGAGTTTGGCAAAGGGAACCATGGGAATGATAGATGCCATGTACACCAGAGCTCAGAGAAATTCCCTTGCAGGAAACATTGTAAGAGGAAGAGGAGACTGGAAATAAGCAGTCAAATAAAGGACATGGTTTGAATCCTGCAACCCAGAAACACATGGTCCTGACCGAGCGCCAACACAGATTTTTTGAGACTGAGGGTTAACCCCACACAGCACAGAAGCAGCATAGTGATGTGCAAAGTTTGAAGCAGGAACTGCTGAGAGGGGGCTTGAATCAAAAGTTCATCCAGCTATGGGAATATATGAATTCTCTAAAGTTGTAAAAAGTCCAAAAGTCAAAGCAGTGAACTGATAAAAAGAGGAAGAAACAAAAACAAAAGTTTCCTGAAGACAGGATGAATGGAAGCATGAAGGTAAGTGTTATTCAAATCCAGGCATATCAGAAAGGCATTTGAGGACTCAGCAGATTGAAATGTGGCTGAAGAGAAAACAGCTAGAAAGAAGGAACACTGAGAAACATATTGAGAAAAGGCGAATCTAAAATTGATCTCTATGACCCCTCCTTCCCAGAAGCCAGAATCATCCTGGAATAAAAACCTGTTTCCTGCTGAGACAAGGGGACAGGTTGGATGGTACCCTGACTCACGATATCCTGAAGAACCAAATGAAAAAGTGGGAGCTGTGAAGGAGGTGGCTGTGGAAGGCCTTATAGTGGAGAAAGGGACTTCCAAGCCATAAAATAACCATATTGGGTAATGGAAAGTATCAAAGTGTCTGTGGTTATCTGTGGCCAAACAGGAAAAGAAAGAGTTACATGAGGGACAGAGGACTCGGGCCTAGGGGAATGAGGGACAGAGGACTCGGGCCTAGGGGAATGAGGGACAGAGGACTCGGGCCTAGGGGAATGAGGGACAGAGGAATTGGGCCTAGGGGAATGAGGGACAGAGGAATTGGGCCTAGGGGAATGAGGGACAGAGGAATTGGGCCTAGGGGAATGAGGGACAGAGGAATTGGGCCTAGGGGAATGAGGGACAGAGGAATTGGGCCTAGGGGAATGAGGGAAGGAGGAATTGGGCCTAGGGGAATGAGGGACAGAGGACTTGGGCCTAGGGGTATAAGGGACAGAGGAATTAGCCTAGGGGTATGAGTGGCTGAATGCCAAATAGAAGCACGTTTGTCAGGGAAAGAAGGTTTTTGACTCTTAGCACCCCAAGAAGGTTTGTCTGGAAAAACTCTCCTAGAACCCTCCTTCTCCAGGAATGCTGTTTAGGCTACCTGTGGGTAAAGAAAGGCTTAGAAAGATAATTTCTCTGAAATTTAGGAACAGGAGAGACAAAGATTTATTTCAAATTCTGCATAAATTACTCTTATCCTGAAGAATCGTAAATAATTCAGCTGCAGCAGTGCCAAAGAGATTGTGGTTGTCTACGGGAGAATCCAATAATTTGACCATCATGTCTTCTGGCAGAGCCTGCAGGTATTACCAAGAACACCTCCTCCTAACAATTCAGATGCAGCTGCCCCAGAGGAGGCATCAGCAGCATCATAGTTGCATTTAGTTGAATAATAAGCCACATGAGATGCAGAAATGAAAAAAAAAAATGGCAGAAGTCTTACCCTCTGAGTCAGGCAAGTCAGCCAGAATGTCCCCAGTTTGGGAGAGAAGAATCAGGACATACCTAGCTATATGGATCTCATAATTAATAGCTCTGAAGGTAAAGGTAGCAGAGGTATATACTTTTTTACCATACCTGTCCATGGCATGGCTGACCTTATCAGAAGGTAAAGGCTTATATGAGTGGCTACAGAAATAATAGCAGGATCAGAGGAAGGGCTTTTATATAAAAAAAATATTGAGCCTCAGGAATTTTGTATAACCTGTTCAGTTTCTAAGGAGAAGAAGGCTGAGATTCAGGGGCCTGAGAGGGCAGTGAAACTATCCTGAAGACAGCAAGCACTGAAGGGACTGCAAAAGGCTGTGGAGAATTTGTTTGCAAGAGTTCATGGTATTTTTTTGAACATCAAAAACCTGGGAACTGTCCCACTTAAAGTGTTCCATCATACAAACCGTTGCATCCCCAAAAGACAACTCTTGCATAGGAGAGTCAGGCGAAAGTGAATCCTCTTCCTCAGACCCAAGGGCAAGAGAAGAGTGACTCTTAGAGGAGTAAGTTAATGACTCCTCACCAGGGTCTAACTGTTCATCGGATAAATCAGTGTTCCTAGGATATTTGCAAGGAGTGAAAGACCAAGGGGCAGAAGAAGGAACAGATAATCTTTGTGAAGCTTAAGATCCATAAGAGCATTGAACAGCCACTGAGTAAAATCCTGCCACTCCTTGTGTGGATCCTTAACCACAAGGGACACATGCTTAGCTTTCTGCTTCTTTTTTAAAGGGACATCAGCTTTTATAAATCTGAGGTTCAAACCACTGTTCGGGTTCAATGTGGGTACCAGGCACCTGTTATCTAACAGGTATTTGTGGAATGCCCCTAGGTCCATCCAAAATAATCAGCTGTGGATCTACATCTGCACCAGATGTAGGTACAGCCTCAGCAGATGTGTGTGCAGGCAGCTTCATGTTGTCCTCCAAAAGTGTCACAGCAGAGGGAGCTAACAGCAGCACTGTAAGTACTCGAGTTCTTATTCCTACCTGGCAAAGATATCTGATGGAATATGGACAGCAGCAGGATCAGTTTACAGCTTTCTGATTTTCTTTTTAAGTGGTAACTGAATGCCTGGGTGGGCGGATTCACCATGGTACTCTGGGCCAAAAGCTTCAATCGGTTTTCTCTAATTAGTTAGAAAGGAAAGACAGATGGCTGTGGAATGTCTTAGGGACAAATGCCTGACAGCTCTCACACTGCGCATGGAAACAGGTAGCACTCAAACAAAAAAGGCACTTTTTGAGTCGATCTTTATGGAGAATCTGCATCCCACCCTCACATTTTAGTTCTTGGATAACGTGTAAACTAAGGTAATAGTTATCTGTTGAAGGCTTGGTAGTGGAACCAACTCGGTACATGGCTTGCAGACTGAGTTCAAATGTAGCATTCAGACTGGTGGAAAAGAAGTTGTGAGGATTAGGTGCTTGTAATTCACATATGAAACTTGCACCTTACATGTAGGACATATGTCTGATATATGGCACCCAGAAGTTAAAAAGGCTTTGGTATGCTGGCCAGATGTTTGGCGGTCCTCAGCAGGATACCTGAAGAGTAAAGACTATTGCAACAGCGATAAAGGACAACTTACAAAGTTCAGGAGTAACAGTTCACCTATATAACGTAATAATTGCTTACATAAATGGGGTGATTTCTCCAATAATCTCTTACATGAAACAAAGTCATTATAATATGCTAGATTAGATGTAAATAATGTTGTAACACTTTTTACCTAGTAACAAACATTTATAGTTGTTACCTTAATTTCGAGAGATGGCACATCTGAGGGGAAGTTCCCCAAGATCTATATTTTTTGTTTGCATTTGCATTTTATGCATGAAAGAATAGGCCACATGTGATCAACAAACTGCTCAACAGTAGTAGGTCTACGAAGCTACATCCAAGGAAGATTGAGATTATGATCCTGTGGTCAACAGCTGGCGATAACAGAAAAAGAACAGTGGCAATGTGATGGTCGAAGGAGAGGTTGCTGTCCACCTGTGTCCCCAGATCTCTTATAACACCTTCACTGTTCAGTGGGACCCCATCAATGTGGAAATTAGTGGGAACTGAGTTTTTCCCAAAGAGGATGATGACACATTTTTTTCGCATTAAACTTAAGGCCATGGTTTCGACATCAGTCATTGGTTTCAGTGCATCCTTTCTGTAGGATGTCTGCATCACTTGAGGAGTTAATAATGGCTCCCAGCTTGCAGTCGTCTGTGAACCTGGTCAGCCAGAGTCCCTCTGTGTTGGCCTGGACCTCTGGGAATTAGATGCCAAACAGGAGAGGGCCCAGGATTGATCCCTGTGGGACTCACTCATGACTGGTTGACAGTCTGACTTGGAGTCCACTACTTTCACACTCTGGGTTCTAACTGTGAGCCAGTTTGCAAACCACCTAGTGATATATGGGTTGATGCCTAGTTTGGTGAGTTTATCAATAATTCCTGAGTGGGGAATGGTATCAAAGGTTTTGGACAGATCGAGGTAGGCTGTATGAACTACCTTGCCATCATCCACAGCTCAGGTGACTGACTCAGAGAAGTCAACCAGGTTGAGCAGGCATGATCTACCTTTTACAAAACCAAATTGCATGGAATCCAGAGTTTGGATATTCCCTATATCCTTGTTTATTAGGTCCTATTTTGTTCCACTCCATAGTCTTACATATCAGACTCATCAGGCTAATGGGGTGATAATTCGCAGGGTCTGCAGTTGCTCCCCCTTTATGCAGAGGGATGACTGTAGCAGTGCACCATTTGGTAGGGACAAAGTCTGAGGTGAGGCTGTGATTGAAAAGGGAACACAGGTGTGATGTCAGTTCACTTTGTAGTTCATGTAGAACACATCCGTGGATATTGTCAGGTCCCATGGAAGCTGTATTCTTGGCCTTGGACAATGCAGCTTTAACCTGTGCTGCAGTAATGCTGGGTGCCTGGCATTCCTCCGGTATTGTGATTGGTCTTTTGGGGGGAATTGTCACTGAATCTGTCGGCCAGTATGTTGGCTCAGTATAGGACGTACCATTGTGCAGTAACTCAGAGCAAACCTAGGTATTGCTGTGGTGATTTTTCATATAACTATAGAAGGCTTTGTGGTTGTTTTTAGTGTCTGCCACAATTCTGCCCTTCATAGCTGGCTTTGGAGGTTTTGATGAAGGATCTCAGGTTTTTGTTGAAGCTAATAAGGGAGTTTCTCCAGTCTTGGGACTTCACCTTTTTCTGCAACAGTTTTTTCCTTCTGTTGTAGAGTTTATTAATGGCAGGGGATCACCAGACTGGCTTCCTTTTTTTGGAGGAGAGCGTTTTGCTTCTGTTGGGTATGGCTAGTTCCATGCATTTATGTACGTGTTCGTACAGTGCATTGGTGTATGGCAGTCATGCATCTATTTTCCATTGACATGGGTGCCATGAAGTTAGCCACCTCTGTTAGTCAGCTTTGGAGAAGTTTTTCATGGTGGTTACCTTTACGGGGGGTGTAGGTGAGATGTGGATTTCCATGGTGATTAGTTTGTGGTTGGATCTAACTAGGGAGGAATTGACTATTGGTGCAGAGCTATGGTTGCCCATGTTAGTAATAACCAGGTCAAGGATGTTGCTTCCTCTAGTGGGGGTAAGAATGAGCTGGTCCAGGGCATTGGAACTGATGAATTCCAGGAAGCGTTGGGCTAGTGTATTGGTGTATGGGTAGTTTTCCCAGTTGCTGGAGGTGTAGTTGAAGTCACCTAGTATGAGAGTGTTGGGTTGGACCCTTATAGTATCCAGGGTGCTTAGGAACATGGAGTGAGAATTTTGGGACATGGTTGGGGACCAATAGCAGGCTACGACCTGAATCGGCATCTTACCCAATGTTAGTTGTACCTGAAGTCTCTAGTCTGGAGGTGTGCATATTCTTTATGATTATGAAGACACCCTGCATTTGGAGCTTAGGTCCATGTTCTGAGGCCGAAAGGTATGAAATGAGTTATAGCCTGGTAGCGCAGGGGTGCTTTCTGCTGCTTTAAACCAGGTCTCCGTTACAGAACAAGTGTCAATGTTCTCCATTTTGAGGAGTGTGGTGGTGCTGTGGTAGCATTGTCACCTCACAGTAAGACGTTATCCTGTTCGATTCTCAGCTAAAGCGTCTTGTGTGAAGACATGCGTGAATGGGCGTACCTTCGTTGAAGGTTGTGCATCAGGGCTGGCAACTCGGTACGTAAAAATCTACTGTCAATCATTAGTGGACTGGAGGTCCACTGTGGCGACCCCTAACCAGGAGAAGCCGAAAGATATAACTACAACAACATCAAGCAAGTGCATCTTGAGATTTAGACTTTGAGCGTTGAGCAACATGACTGCATTTATTTATAGCTGTTACGGTGGTAATTTGGTCTTTGGAACATCGCCTAAAAAAGGCTTGTCAGATTTTATGGTGCCATGATAACAGTGCAATAGGGCAAGTAATAGCATTGTCATCTCACAGCAAGAGGATCTTCAGGTCAATCCTTGGCTGGGATTATTTCTGTGTAGATGCTATATGCCCCATATGTGTTGGTTTGGGCATTTCCTGCATAATCGTGTTTCTTCTTGCATTCCAAAGATATGAAATAGGTGAAATGGTGATTCTAAATGATCCATAGGTGTGGTTGAAAAACATGCCAAAGCCTGACAATCCACTTCTGCTCTTACTTTCCACTACATGGAGATACCTCTTCAGGCAGTTACTAGATGATCAGATGCAAATTGATAGCTTTGGATGGTTGAAGGGCATATCAGGTAGGAACCAGTATTTGTGGAACTCATCTTGTAAATAAACATAACATGGGACAGAAAACAGTGCATGGTGGGTGAAAAATGAAGTTGATCCATTCTCACAGGGCCTTCATTTCTGGATTTCACACGTAGTGATAACACTGGCACTGTTAACCATCTATGAGCCCTGATAATATGCTAATGTACTAAATATGCATGCAACACTGCCACTTACTTGTATTCAGCAAAATACCACAGAAAGGTGTGACATCAGGACAAAAGGCTCACTAGGCCATAAAAATTAAAAGAAACAAAGCAAATAAGTGTACTTCTCTTAAATGTGTAACTTATAAAGCCCGGCTATGCTGAAAATGATATAAATATAAAATTATACCAGCACTGAGGTTCAGTGATTTAAAAAAAAAAACATAAAATATTTTTAAATATATCAAAGAAACATGAAAGCAATTTCTAGTACATTGTCTTAATTAGATACACTATGTATTGAAAAGTGTTTATCCATTAAGTCTCAATAAGAAATGATACAAAATTATAACACAAATCACCAATGACAACTCTGGATTACAGAACATACTTTTATAAGACATTTGTTCTTGGAACAATAGTGGAAGCAGTCATAAAAATGGCAGGAGAGATCATACTAATAAATTTCTCAGATGTTGGCTGACTGCACTGCTGTCATCTGATTCATCAAAGTCTGTCAGAGTTAGTTATGTTACCTAGTGCGGGGCAGGGTAACAACTTCTGCTAGAGTTTGTATGGGACTTTATCTTTCATAAAAAAGTAAGCATGCATTGCCCATTCAGTATTGCAAGCTTGACAGAATAGGCCAACAAATCATGTGGTAATACATCTAACCATTCTCTTGACAAAGACGTGAAAAGTGAGCATCTTTTTAGAAGAAAACAACAATATAGCTAAGATATAAATTAGGATGAATATCCGTTGAAATAAATATTTCATCAAGGAGACACTGGTGAGAGCTGTCAGCCCATGAAACAGCATCTCTACATAGATGGTAGAGACAATATAAGTGAAATAATTTATACCTCATGGTATACAGAAACAAAGTTTTAAATAAAGAAACATAAGATAATATATTAAGTAAAGTCTTCAGTAAAAGGATAAGCTGTTTAAAATGGCAATCTGTCTAGTCTATGCCTGCAGACCTATTGCTTGCATGTGCACATGTATGCAAAGATCAGTATGTAACTGCGACTTTTATAAGTACTGAGCAATTTGATCTCAAGCTTATGATATGTTAAAACAGTTCTAATTTAAGAACTAGGTATCTCAAAAGCACCAACATAATTAAAGCAACAGTTTGCATAAATTAGCATATGCAATAAGTAACTGTTTTACAGTGATGGATTGAGGAAGATTAACATAATATTACTTTTGTAATGATGATGACTTAATGAACAATATGAACTTGATTATGGAAGGGAACACAGTGTGCTTTACCTTTTTATGAATTTCACTAATGAAATTAGTGTCTTTCTAGCAGACATTACATTTCACGGCTCTGCTTTATTATTTAGATTCATCAAGTCACACTTGTTTTCTCATCAGCACTGATTATCTTTCCCGATCCGGTATAATGACAGCAAAATGGTTCTGTCTTATATGCCTTCTGACCAGCATGCTGCTGCTCTGGCTCCATGCCATGTGACAGCTAGTCATTGCATGACCTTTTTGCAGACAACCATGAACAGAGTTTGTAGTATGGCCCTAATCTCTCCTCCTGCTCATACACCTCCATTACTGAAGGGGTAACCTATGCCCTTCTGAAAGGGGGTGGGGGGTCTGCATACTCTCAAATATGGTTCCCTCAAAAGCTACCATCCCCATACCTACAGATTGCTTCAGGCACAATGTATTCCTGCTGTAGCCATGCAGCAAATATTCCCATAGCCCAGGACTCACTAAACTGTCCCATGGAATGGAAATTCTGACAGATGCTAAACCTCTCACTATCCTCTCTCTTTAGCTGTTTCTACACCCAAATTACTAATCAAACTGGGGTCATCTGGGTTATACTTAGGGTTTTTTCCTTCTGTGCCACAGAACTGAGTCCTATGAATGCAACAAACATTTGCAATAAAAATATCTGAATAAATATACTACCTACACTTTAAAATACTTTAAATTCAACTGGTATTAAACAGTTGCACTGCTCAAGTTGTAGTAACAGCATTAAATCATGGTTTAAGTAAAACTTTCATAAGTATATTATTCAGTGTAGTGATTCTGCAATTCGTACATTCTGTACATTAAAAATAATTTATAATTTAAAAAGATCACTTAACAACAAAGATAATCACAGGCATAAACATGTATGTGCTGTGGTTGCTGTCAATTTCTTGATAATGTAGAAGTCTGTTATTGCGAAAGATTTCTCTTTGACATTATAAAGTCTTACCCCTTTTTCTTATGATACAAGATACAGAAGGTACCTATTAAGAATTTTCCAGAAATATGTTCACTTTGTAGATGAGGCAATGGTCAGTATTAAAAAATAAACAATATTTGATAAGTGTATCATGACTCCTTAATTCTGTCAGTCCCTTAGCGTAGAAATAATTCCTCTTTTCTGCTCACCTTATTAAATAAACCCCAATGATTTCCCAGGCCAAAATTGCTATTATCACGGACTGGCATTCAAAGCCCCCCTTAATGTCTTAAGTACTGTTCTATATGCTGTGTACATAACTCCATTATGTAATTCAATCATGACCGTGAATGTCATCTTTTTAAGCAGCTCCTTCATTTAATTGTTGATGACAGCAATGAGACAAATTATAAAGTTTGCCAATACCCCCCCTAAAAGCCTTTCTTATACATCTTCTGGACAGTCATGTTTGCCACATCTATGTAATCTGCAGTATTAAATGGTATTCCAGAAACTACAAGTCACAGACTGCATGCAGAAGTGAAATCAGACCATTTAGTCTTTTATTTGTATCTAAGTGATATACGCTAGATAAAGGCATATTCTCTGAAGAATGACACAAGAGATTTTAGTAAATTAGTAATCAGTACAATTTGTACTAATAGAGTTTAACAAAATGTTCATTGATAACATGTAATGCATGAGTATTTGGTGACTACAGCTTGACAATTGTATAATATGAAGTAATATTTTACAAGGTTGAAAACTGTAAAAGTTATGGTTAATATTAAGGATGTGATGTTGATAAGACAGGGAGATATACACAGGTTGAACATACAGAGCAGTAGAAGAAAGTCAGTGGAGAAAAAGTTATAACTAGGATAAGGGTGTTAAAAAGTATAGGGATGTATAGAATGGTAAGGTATGTGCAGGTAGAAAGAGAGTACAAGATGGAGAGGAGGTTTGAGTTAATGCAATGGAAAGGACTAGGGGCAGACTAGCCCTCTGAAAGGGTGAGCAGAGCCACAACTGGTTTAGATGCTCTTTGAGCAAGGTTTGGAAGCTGTTTACCCTTTCTGTTTAATATGAATAGGAATCCTGTTCCATTGTTTTGATACAGAGTGGGAGAAAATTGAATATCCAGCAGTGATGTATGCTTTACTGATAGCAAGTAGGGGGTTGTTACTAAACAAAAGTCTCTAGTAGCTGAGTAGTACAGTAGCGCATTTTCAAATGCTGGAAATTTCTGTGGAGAGTTGAAGAGGTCATGAGCAGTGATTACTTGTGAGTAAGTTAGTCTGGGAGTCTGAGACAGTTTAGTTGCTTTAATGTCAGGCAATGGCATGTTTTTTTAAGAAAGTTTTGTTGTAAATTTAGTTACTTTATAGTAGCATGAGATCAGCTTAGCTTTATAAGTAGTGCATGTGTTTGTTAGAATAGATGAAGTAGTGTCAGAAGGAGGTAGGCTGATGAAAAGGTAATTCTTGCAGTATCTGTCAAATACTTTTGGCACTGTAGAGGGAGCCATGCATCTGATGAGTTTTATTAATGGCTTATAGTATATGACAGTCTTGTCTTGATTAAATTAGTACTGTAACTGTGTGAAACATCTCAAATATACAAGACATCTATGCATGTGTTCTTGAAGATGTAATGGTTTCATGCTAATGCAACACAAAAACAAGCAACATTTTTTCCCAGTGGGGCAAATCCCTCCACATCTCCATCATTTCCTTATTTTAATATTCTCACTCTGAGATCTTTAGTGGGGCAAATCCCTCCACATCTCCATCATTTCCTTATTTTAATATTCTCACTCTGAGATCTTTAATCCTCCACATCACCATCATTTCCTTATTTTAATATTCTCACTCCGAGATCTTTACAATTAAGAGAAGCGATGATCTATAAAATGCAGAAAAAATGTCTTGCTCTTTCTCTTTGATTTTAAATAAGATAATAGTATGTCCAGCTTGAGTTGACTCACACCTATAGGGAATGAGCTAGAATTTGTGAGGAGCTACTCATTAAACATCTATATTTACTAAACTCCTGGGAGACATATTCAGATATCAGAAAAAAATAGATCAAGCATGTTCTTTAGCATTTAAAAATAACCATATATCCACAAAAGACTCACATACAAAGAACATGGACTTGACATCTCTGTGTCAAAAATGATTATTAACAGCAGTTCTTAATTGGCCGATACTAGTACATGAAACTGGAATGTGCAATCAGTTCAAAGACAGCTCTGAGTCATAAGCATTCCAACCTCACACTGATGTTTATTAAACTGCACATAACACTTTTAGAACATTTTTACTATCTGCAACACTACAGTTTTTGGTACTGAGTAGTTTATCTATTAACCATAAATTAGTTGTCTATATAAATTTGTAAATGCCACAGTTATCAATCCAAACAAAAAAATAAGTTTTTTATCTTGAAAATACTAATGAAAATGCAATGAAAGTCTTCTCAAGAAGTGTTTTATCACTGAAATATATAACTAAACAATCCATTTTAACCTTAGTGACTGTTGCTTTTGCTAATGATTTTGATATAAATAGTTAATAAGAATTTGACTTTGCTATTATACCACTGTCTCCAAACAGTATAAACATTTAAACATACAAGTCTTAATGGTGTGAACTGCTTTGAGCCTATGGTTTTATAGTTATTGTAAGGTAACGCAGCATCCTGGCTATGAGAACATGCACTTACTTCTTGTGGTTTAAGATCTTGTATCTTAAAAGAAAACCATATCTTTCATCAAAAATGTTATGTGCATATAGCAAGAAAGCATACCAAAATCCTAATTAATACTGACAAAGCACTACAAACATCAGCAAGTGTTTCTGACCATTCATAAAAGAAATGAATTACTCCGAAATTGTTGTCCTCTCACTTTTATCAATTGTCAGCGTAATATTAACTGGTTAATGTTGGCATCAGTAGATATCAACAAACTTTCCTTACAAAATTAAATCACACCGTGGCCACCTCTTATTTAATTCATATTCATAAACTACCTATTTTCACTAGCAGAAGATCTCTATGAAACTCTAACCAGGTATAGCAGTGTTCTTGCCATAATGTCAGTTTCACCTAGACTACATCCATCCAGTCATCCATACTAAATCCCTACATATCAAAATTAAATAAATGTCAAGAAAAATCTTTCCTTTAACTCAGACTTTTAAGAAAGGACTCAAAAGAAAATGTTCAGTGTGACAGATTCAAAGTTAGCCAATGTGCCAAAGTTTACTGTTAGTGCTGTTTCTAATGGATTTTTTTTTTCCTGCATGTCAGACTTTTCTCAATGTCAATAAAATATAAAAATGTACCTCCCAATGGTAGCTGACATGCTAGGGTTATATCATTAATATACCATGTGTCAAAGGTTATACATTCCGCTACAGCATATTTAAGTGTGATTATAATACCAAGGAATTCTGGACATGCTAGGGTTATATCATTAATATAGCATGTGTCGCATATTATACATTTAACTACAACATATTTAAAGTTCATTAGAATACCTGGGAATTCTGGAAATGATAGGGTTATATCATTAATACAGCATGTGTCTCATGTTATACATTTAACTACAGCATGTTTAAATATCATTACAATGCCTGGAAATTCTGGACATGCTAGGGTTATATCATTAATATAGCATGTGTCGCATATTATACATTTAACTACAACATATTTAAAGTTCATTAGAATACCTGGGAATTCTGGAAATGATAGGGTTATATCATTAATATAGCATGTGTCTCATGTTATACATTTAACTACAGCATGTTCATAGGTCGGTACTAGGCTATCGGCCCAAGGGCCTATACAAGCCTAGCCATAACAATTCCCTGGATATATCTTCAAACATTATTTACTTCCCTGGACTCCTGTCTAGCCAATCGTCAAGGTTCCTTTTGAAGAGGGCCAAGGAGGCACTCTGCCTGACATGTATGGGCAGTCTATTCCAGAGTATGGGGAGTCTCTGGGTCAGGAAGCTATCCCTCCAGCATGTTTTGTTCATTGTGATGACAAGGTTTAGATCCCTGGAGCATGTGGCTCTGAGGGATTGGGGTTGCTTTAAGTGGAGCATGTCCAACAGCTCAGGGTTTGTCATGGCCTTATATGTTAAGCAGAGATTGTCTCTGATATGCCACAGAGTATAGCTGGAGTTTTTTTAGATGGTCAGCATAGGGCATCTGCTTTAGGCCTGTGATTCTTTTAGTGATGTATTTCTGCAGCCTTTCCAGCTGTTGCAGATGTCTTGTGAGGTACATACTAAATGGGGTGTTGTACTCTATAATGGGTCTAATGAGGGATGAGTACAGTGGGACAATGACCTCCTTTTTTGAATGAAAAGGCCTTAGTGATGAGGTGTGCCACATAGAGCGATTTCCTGACTGTTGTTGTGAAGTGGTTATTGAAGGTGAGACCACTATCCACCTGTGTCCCTAAGTCTCTCATCTCACTTTCTGTGTTTAGTGTACTGCCATCTATGTGGTAATTCATGGGTACATGGTTTTTCCCAAAGGGGATAATGATACATTTCTTGGCATGAAGCTTGAGCCCATGGCTCTGGCACCAAACATCGGTTTCTGTAAGGCCCTTTTGTAGAATATCCACATCATTTGGGGATTCAATAATGGCTCCCAGTTTGCAGTCATCTGCGAACTTTGTTAGCCAGAGTACTTAGTGTTGGCCTGTACTAAAAAGAAGTAGATGCCAAGGAATGAACCCTGAGGTATTCCACTTGTCACTTGTCTGGAGCTGGATTTGGAGTTGGCTACTTTTACAGTCTGGATTCTGTCAGTAAGCCGGTTGGCAACCCATCGTGTGACGTAGGGATTTATGCCCAGCTTAGTAAGTTCATCTATGATTCCAGAGTGGGGGATGGTGTTGAAGGCCTTGTCGAGGTCCAGATAGGCTGTGTGGACCACCTTAACCTCGTCCACAGCTCTGGAGACTGATTTGTAGAAGTCAATCAGGTTCAGGAGACAAGATCGGCTCTTCACGAACCCAAACTAGGTGGGGTCCAGTGTTTGTAGGCTGCCAATGTCTTTGTTTATCAGTTCCATGATAATGCATTCCATGCTCTTGCAGATCAGGCTCGTCAGACTGACGGGACCATAGTCCCTGGGATCCAAGGTGGATCCCCCCCTTCTGTAGTGGGAGAACTGTAGCTGTGCGTCACACAGTGGGCATGAAGCCTGAGGTGAGGATATGATAAAACATGACACTTAGGTGAGGTGTCAGTTAATTTTGTAGTTCATATAGTACACAGCCCGGGATGTCATCTGGTCCCATGGATGCTATATTCTTAGCTTTGGACAGTGCAGTTTTTACCTGTGTGGCCATGATTACCGGAATTTGGCAATCATTTGGTATTTAGATGGGCCCTTTAGGGGATGAGAGGGGGTGAAGTTGGCACTAAATCAATCTGCCAGGATATTGGCAATATCCTTTGGATCAGTATATTTAATGCCATTCTGTTGTAGCTCAGAGCAGATGTGAGCATTGCCATTTAGATTCTTGGCATAACTATAGAATGCCTTGTGGTTGTCTTTGGAATCTTTGGCATGGAATACCTGGGTATTCTGGACATACAAGGGTTATATCATTAATATACCATGTGTAGCATGTTATACATTTAACTATACCATGTTTAAACATCATTACAATACCTGCAAATCCTGAACATGCTAGGGTTATATCATTAATACAGCATGTGTATTGTGTTATACATTTAACTACAGCATATTTAAAGTTCATTACAATACCTGGGAATTCTGGACATGCTAGAGTTATATCTTTAATATAGCATGTGTCGCATGTTATATATTTAACTATAGCATGTTTAAAGGTCATTAAAGTACATGGGAAATTTGGACATGCTAGGGCTATATCTTTAATATAGCATGTGTAGCAGGTTATACATTTAACTACAGCATGTTTAAAGGTCATTCCAATACATGGAAATTCTGGACATGCTAGGGTTATATCATTAATATAGCATGTGTCGCAGGTTATACATTTAACTACAGCATGTTTAAAGATCATTACAATTCCTGGGAATTCTGGACATGCTAGGGTTATATCATTAATATAGCATGTGTTGTAGGTTATACATTTAACTACAACATGTTTAAAGGTCGTTACAATACCTGGGAAATCTGGACAAGTTATGGTTATATCATTAATACAGCATGTGTTACAGGTTATACATTTAACTAGAGCATGTTAAAAGGTCATTACAAAACCTGGGAATTCTGGACATGCTTGGGTTATATCATTAATATAGCATGTGCAGCAGGTTATACATTTAACTACAGCATGTTTAAAGGTCATTACAATACCTAGGTATTCTGGACATACTAGGGTTATATCATTAATATAGCATATGTTGCATGTTATACATTTAACTACAGCATCTTTAAAAGTCATTACAATACCTGGGAATTCTGGATATGCTAGGGTTATATCATTAATATAGCATGTGTTGCAGGTTATAAATTTCACTACAGCATGTTTAAAGGTCATTACAGTACCTGGGAATTCTGGACATGCTAGGGTTATATCATTAATATAGCATGTTTTGCAGGTTATACATTTAACTACAACATGATTAAAGGTCATTACAATACCTGGGAATTCTGGACATGCTAGGGTTATATCATTAATATAGCATGTGTCGTGTATTATACATTTAACTATAGCATGTTTAAAGGTCATTACAATACCTGGGAATTTTGGACATGCTACGGTTATATCATTAGTATAGCATGTGTCACAGGTTATACATTTAACCACAGCATATTTAAAGTTCATTACCATACCTGAGAATTCTGGACATGCTAGGGTTATATCAATAATATAGCATGTTTTGCAGGTTATACATTTAACTACAACATGTTTAAAGGTCATTACTATACCTGGGAATTCTGGACATGCTACGGTTCTATCATTAATATAGAATGTGATGCAGGTTATACATTTAACTACAGTATGTTAAAAGGTCATTACAAAACCTGGGAATTCTGGACATCCTAGGGTTATATCTTTAATATAGCATGTGCAGCAGGTTATACATTTAACTACAGCATGTTTAAAGGTCATTACAATACCTGGGTATTCTGGACATACTAGGGTTAGATCATTAATATAGCATATGTTGCATGTTATAAATTTAGCTAGAGCATCTTTAAAACTCATTACATTACCTGGAAATTCTGGATATGCTAGGGTTATATCATTAACATAGCATGTGTTGCAGGTTATAAATTTTACTACAACATGTTTAAAGGTCATTACAATACTTGGAAATTCTGGACATGCTAAGGTTATATCATTAATATAGCACGTGTTGCGTGTTTTACATTTAACTACAGCATGTTTGAAGGTCATTACAATACCTGGGAATTTTGGATATGCCATGGTTGTATCATTATAATAGCATGTGTGTCGCATGCTATACATTTAACTACAGCATCTTTAAAAGTCATTACAATACCTGAGAATTCTGGATATGCTAGGGTTATATCATTCTTATAGCATGTGTTGCATGTTATACATTTAACTACAGCACAGCATGTTTAAAGGTCATTACAATACCTGGGAATTCTGGAGATGCTAGGGTTATATCATTAATATAGGATGTGTAGCTGGTTATACATTTAACTACAGCATATTTAAAGTTCATTACAATACCTGAGAATTCTGGACATGCTAGGGTTATATCATTAATATAGCATGTGGTGCATGTTATACATTTTAACTACAGCATATTTAAAGTTCATTACAATACCTGGGAATTCTGGAAATGCTAGGGTTATATCATTGATATAGCATGTGTTGCAGGTTATAAATTTCACTACAACATGTTTAAAGGTCATTACAATACTTGGGAATTCTGGACATGCTAGGGCTATATCATTAATATAGCATGTGTCACGTGTTATACATTTAACTACTGCATGTTTAAAGGTCATTACAATACCTGGATATTCTGGACATGCTAGGGTTATTTTATTAATATAGCATGTGTCACGTGTTATACATTTAACTACAGCATGTTTAAAGTTCATTACAATACCTGGGAATTCTGGACACGCTAGGGTTATATCATTAATATAGCATGTGTAGCAGATTATACATTGTGTTATGGCATGTTTAAAGGTCATTAAAATACCTGTGATTTCTGGACATGCTAGGGTTTAATCACTAATATAGCATGTGTCATGTGTTATACATTTAACTACAGCATGTTTAAAGGTCATTACAATACCTGGGAATTCTGGACATCCTAGAGTTATTTCATTAATATAGCATGTGTCAAAGGTTATACATTTAACTACAGCATGTTTAAAGGTCATTACAATACCTGGAAATTCTGGACATGCTAGGGTTATATCATTAATATAGCATGTGTCGTGTGTTATACATTTATCTAGAACATTTGCAAAGGTCATTACAATACCAGGGATTTCTGGACATGCTACAGTTATTTCATTAATGTAGCATGTGTCACGTGTTATACATTTTACTACAGCATGTTTAAAGGTCATTACAATACCTGGGAATTCTGGACATGCTAGGGTTATTTCATTAATAAAGCATGTGTCACAGGTAATACATTTATCTATTGCATGTTAAAGGTCATTACAATACCTGCAAATTCTGGATATGCAATGGTTATATCATTAATATAGCATGTGTCGCACGCTATGCATTTATCTACAGCATGTTTAAAGTTCATTACTATACCTGGGAATTCTGGACATACTAGGGTTATATTATTAATATAGCATGTGTCACAGTTTTTACATTTAACTACAGCATGTTAAAAGGTCATTACAAAACCTGGGAATTCTGGACATGCTAGGGTTATATCATTAATATTGCATGTGCAGCAATTATACATTGTGCTACAGTCTGTTTAAAGGTCATTACAATATCTGGGAATTCTGGACATGCTAGGGTGTTATCAATAATATAGAATGTATCACAGGTTATACATTTAACTACAGCATGTTTAAAGTTCATTACTATACCTGGGAATTCTAGAAATGCTAGGGTTATATGATTAATATAGCATGTGTTGCAGGTTATAACTTTAACTACAGCATGTTTAAAATTTATTACAATACCTGGGAATTCTGGACATGCTAGGGTTATATCATTAATATAGCATGTGTTGCAGGTTATACATTTAACTACAACATGTTTAAAGTTCATTACAATACCTGGGAATTCTGGACATATTCTGGTTATATCATTAATATAGCATGTGTCACATGCTATACATTTAACTACAGCATGTTTAAAGTTCATTACTATACCTGGGAATTCTAGAAATGCTAGGGTTATATGATTAATATAGCATGTGTTGCAGGTTATAACTTTAACTACAGCATGTTTAAAATTTATTACAATACCTGGGAATTTTGGACATATTCTGGTTATATCATTAATATAGCATGTGTCACAGGTTATACACTTAACTACAGCATGTTTAAAAGTCATTTCAATACCTGGGAGTTCTGGACACGCTAGGGTTATATCATTAATATAGCATGTGTAGCAGATTATACATTGTGCTACGGCATGTTTAAAGGTCATTAAAATACCTGGGATTTCTGGACATGCTAGGGTTTAATCACTAATATAGCATGTGTCATGTGTTATACATTTAACTACAGCATGTTTAAAGGTCATTACAATACCTGGGAATTCTGGACATGCTAGGGTTATATCATTAATATAGCATGTGTCGCGTGTTATACATTTATCTAGAACATTTTTAAAGGTCATTACAATACCAGGGATTTTTGGACATGCTACAGTTATTTCATTAATGTAGCATATGTCACGTGTTATGCATTTAACAACAGCATGTTTAAAGGTCATTACAATACCTGCAAAATCTGGATATGCCACAGTTATATCATTAATATAGCATGTGTTGCATGCTATACATTTAACTACAGCATGTTTAAAGTTCATTACCATACCTGAGAATTCTGGACATGCTAGGGTTCTATCATTAATATAGCATGTGACTCAGGTTATACATTTAACTACAGCATGTTAAAAGGTCTTTACAAAACCTGGGAATTCTGGACATGCTAGGATTATATCATTAATATAGGATGTGCAGCAGGTTAAACATTTAACTACAGCATGTTTAAAGGTCCTTACAATACCTGGGTATTCTGGACATACTAGGTTTATATCAGTAATATTGCATGTGTTGCAGGTTATAAATTAAACTCCAACATGTTTAAAGGTCATTACAATACTTGGGAATTCTGGAACTGCTATGGTTATATCATTAATATAGCATGTGCAGCAAGTTATACATTGTGTACAGCATGTTTAAAGGTCCTTACAATACCTGGAAATTCTGGACATGCTAGGGTGTTATCAATAATACAGCATGTATCACAGGTTATACATTTAACTACAGCATGTTTAAAGGTCATTAAAATACCTCGGAATTCTGGACATCCTACGGTTATATCATTAATATAGCATGTGTTACGTGTTATACATTTAACTGCAGCATGTTTAAAGGTCATTACAATACTTGGGAATTCTCAACATGCTAGGGTTATATCATTAATATAGCATGTGTTGCGTGTTTTATATTTAACTACAGCAGGTTTGAATGTCATTACAATACCTGGGATTTCTGGACATGCTAGGATTATATCATTAATATAGCATGTGCAGCAGGTTATACGTTTAACTACAGCATGTTTAAAGGTCATTACAATACCTGGGTATTCTGGACAAGCTAGGGTTATATAATTAATATAGCATGTGTTCCATGTTATACGTTT
This sequence comes from Protopterus annectens, assembly GCF_019279795.1. Classification (NCBI taxonomy): domain Eukaryota; kingdom Metazoa; phylum Chordata; order Ceratodontiformes; family Protopteridae; genus Protopterus; species Protopterus annectens. The sequence continues at coordinate 361,320,556 of NC_056742.1, forward strand.
AACTACAGCATCTTTAAAAGTCATTACAATACCTGAGAATTCTGAATATGCTAGGGTTATATCATTCATATAGCATGTGTTGCGTATTATACATTTAACTACAGCACAGCATGTTTAAAGGTCATTACAATACCTGGGAATTCTGGAGATGCCAGGGTTATATCATTAATATAGGATGTGTAGCTGGTTATACATTTAACTACAGCATATTTAAAGTTCATTACAATACTTGGGAATTCTGGACATGCTAGGGTTATAACATTAATATAGCATGTGTTGCGTGTTATAAATTTAACTAAAGCATATTTAAAATTCATTACAATACCTGGAAATTCCGGACATGCTAGGGTTATATCATTAATATAGCATGTGTTGCAGGTTATAAATTTAACTACAACATGTTTAAAGGTCATTACAATACTTGGGAATTCTGGACATGCTATGGTTATATCATTAATATAGCATGTGAAGCAAGTTATACGTTTTGCTACAGCATGTTTAAAGGTCATTACAATACCTGGGAATTCTGGACATGCCAGGGTGTTTTCAATAATATAGCATGTATCACAGGTTATACATTTAACTACAGCATGTTTAAAGGTCATTACAATTCTTGTGAATTCTGGACATGTTAGGGTTGTAACATTAATATAGCATGTGTCACGTGTTATACATTTTACTACAGCATGTTTAATGGTCATTACAATACCTGGGAATTCTGGACATACTAGGGTTATATTATTAATAAAGCATGTGTCACAGTTTTTACATTTAACTACAGCATGTTAAAAGGTCATTACAATACCTGGGAATTCTGGACATGCTAGGGTTATATCATTAATATAGCATGTGCAGCAATTATACATTGTGCTACAGTCTGTTTAAAGGTCATTACAATATCTGGGAATTCTGAACATGCTAGGGTGTTATCAATAATATAGAATGTATCACAGGTTATACATTTAACTACAGCATGTTCAAAGTTCATTACTATACCTGGGAATTCTAGAAATGCTAGGGTTATATGATTAATATAGCATGTGTTGCAGGTTATAACTTTAACTACAGCATGTTTAAAATGTATTACAATACCTGGGAATTCTGGACATGCTAGGGTTATATCATTAATATAGCATGTGTTGCAGGTTATACATTTAACTACAACATGTTTAAAGTTCATTACAATACCTGGGAATTCTGGACATATTCTGCTTATATCATTAATATAGCATGTGTCACATGCTATACATTTAACTACAGCATGTTTAAAGTTCATTACTATACCTGGGAATTCTAGAAATGCTAGGGTTATATGATTAATATAGCATGTGTTGCAGGTTATAACTTTAACTACATCATGTTTAAAATTTATTACAATACCTGGGAATTCCTGACATGCTAGGGTTATATCATTAATATAGCATGTGTTGCAGGTTATACATTTAACTACAACATGTTTAAAGTTCATTACAATACCTGGGAATTCTGGACATATTCTGGTTATATCAATAATATAGCATGTGTCACAGGTTATACACTTAACTACAGCATGTTTAAAAGTCATTACAATACCTGGGAGTTCTGGACATGCTAGGGTTATATCATTAATATAGCATGTGTAGCAGATTATACATTTTGCTACGGCATGTTTAAAGGTCATTAAAATACCTGGGATTTCTGGACATGCTAGGGTTTAATCACTAATATAGCACGTGTCATGTGTCATACATTTAACTACAGCATGTTTAAAGGTCATTACAATACCTGGGAATTCTGGACATGCTAGAGTTATTTCATTAATATAGCATGTGTCAAAGGTTATACATTTAACTACAGCATGTTTAAAGGTCATTACAATACCTGGGAATTCTGGACATGCTAGGGTTATATCATTAATATAGCATGTGTCGTGTGTTATACATTTATCTAGAACATTTTTAAAGGTCATTACAATACCAGGGATTTCTGGACATGCTACAGTTATTTCATTAATGTAGCATATGTCACGTGTTATGCATTTAACTACAGCATGTTTAAAGGTCATTACAATACCTGCAAAATCTGGATATGCCACGGTTATATCATTAATATAGCATGTGTTGCATGCTATACATTTAACTACAGCATGTTTAAAGTTCATTACCATACCTGAGAATTCTGGACATTCTAGGGTTCTATCATTAATATAGCATGTGACTCAGGTTATACATTTAACTACAGCATGTTAAAAGGTCATTACAAAACCTGGGAATTCTGGACATGCTAGGGTTATATCATTATTATAGGATGTGCAGCAGGTTAAACATTTAACTACAGCATGTTTAAAGGTCCTTACAATACCTGGGTATTCTGGACATACTAGGTTTATATCATTAATATTGCATGTGTTGCAGGTTATAAATTAAACTACAACATGTTTAAAGGTCATTACAATACTTGGGGATTCTGGAACTGCTATGGTTATATCATTAATATAGCATGTGCAGCAAGTTATCCATTGTGTACAGCATGTTTAAAGGTCCTTACAATACCTGGAAATTCTGGACATGTTAGGGTGTTATCAATAATACAGCATGTATCACAGGTTATACATTTAACTACAGCATGTTTTAAGGTCATTAAAATACCTGGGAATTCTGGACATCCTACGGTTATATCATTAATATAGCATGTGTTGCGTGTTTTATATTTAACTACAGCAGGTTTGAATGTCATTACAATACCTGGGATTTCTGGACATGTTAGGGTTATATAATTAATATAGCATGTGTTCCATGTTATACGTTTAACTACAGCATCTTTAAAAGTCATTACAATATCTGAGAATTCTGAATATGCTAGGGTTATATCATTCATATAGCATGTGTTGCATATTATACATTTAACTATAGCACAGCACAGCATGTTTAAAGGTCATTACAATACCTGGGATTTCTGGAGATGCCAGGGTTATATCATTAATATAGGACGTGTAGCTGGTTATACATTTAACTACAGCATATTTAAAGTTCATTACAATACATGGGAATTCTGGACATGCTAGGGTTATATCATTAATATAGCATGTGAAGCAAGTTATACGTTGTGCTACAGCATGTTTAAAGGTCATTACAATACCTGGGAATTCTGGACATGCCAGGGTGTTTTCAACAATATAGCATGTATCACAGGTTATACATTTAACTACAGCATGTTTAAAGGTCATTACAATACCTGGGAATTCTGGACATGCTAGGGTTATATCATTAATATAGCATGTGTTGCATGTTTTACATTTAACTACAGCATGTTTGAATGTCGTTACAATACGTGGGAATTCTGGATATGCCACGGTTGTATCATTAATATAGCATGTGTTGCATGCTATGCATTTAGCTACAACATGTTTAATGTTCATTACTATACCTGGGAATTCTGGACATGCTAGGTTTATATAATTAATATAGCATGTGCAGCAGGTTATAAGTTTTAACTACAACATGTTTAAAGGACATTACAATACCTGGTATTCTGGACATACTAGGGTTATATCATTAATATAGCATGTGTTCCATGTTATACATTTAACTACAGCATCTTTAAAAGTCATTACAATACCTGAGAATTATGGATAAGCTAGGGTTATAGCATTCATATAGCATGTGTTGCATGTTATACATTTAACTAAAGCACAGCATGTTTAAAGGTCATTACTATACATGGGAAGTCTGGGGATGCTAGGGTTATATCATTAATATAGGATGTGTAGCTGGTTATACATTTAATTACAGCACATTTAAAGTTCATTACAATACCTGGGAATTCTGGACATGCTAAGGTTATATCATTAATATAGCATGTGCAGCAAGTTATACCTTTCCCTACAGCATGCTTAAATGTCATTACAATTCCTGGGAATTCTGAGCAAGCTAGGGTTTTATCATTAATATAGCATGTGTCACAGATTATACATTTAACTACCACATGTTTGAAGGTCATTACAATACCTGGGAATTCTGGATATGCTAGGTTTATATCATTAATATAGCATGTGTCGCATGTTATACATTTAACTACAGCATGTTTTAAGGTCATTACAATACCTGGGAATTCTGGACGTGCTATGGTTATATCATTAATATAGCATGTGTCACGTGTTATACTTTTAACTACAGCATTTTTAAAAGTCATTACAATACCTGCGAATTCTGGACATGCTATAGTTATATCATTAATATAGCATATGTCACGTGTTATACATTTACCTACAGCATGTTTAAAGGTCCTTTCAATACTAGGGAATTTTGAACATACTAGGGTTATATCATTAATATAGCATGTGTTGCGAGTTTTACATTTAACTACAGCACGTTTAAAGGTCATTACCATACCTGGGAATTCTGGACATGCTAGGGTTATATCATTAATATAGCATGTGTCACAGGTTATACATTGAACTATAGCATGTTTAAAGGTCATTACAATACCTGGGAATTCTGGATATGCCACAGTTATATCATGAATATAGCATGTGTCGCATGCTATAAATTTAACTACAACATGTTAAAAGGTCATTACAAAACCTGGGAATTCTGGACATGCTTGGGTTATATCATTAATATAGCATGGGTCACAGGTTATACATTTATCTACAGCATGTTTAAAATTCATTACAATACCTAGGAATTCTGGATATGACACAGTTGTATCATTAATATAGCATGTGTCGCATGCTATAAATTTAACTACAGCATGTTTAAAATTCATTACTATACCTGGGAATTCTGGAAATACTAGGGATATATCATTAATATAGCATGTGTTGCAGGTTATACATTTAACTACAGCATGTTCAAAGGTTATTATAATACCTGGGAATTCTGGACATGCTGGGGTTATATCATTAATATAGCATGTGTTGCAGGATATACACGTAACTGCAACATGTTTAAAGGTCATTACAATACCTGGAAATTCTGGACGTGTTATGGTTATATCATTAATATAGCATGTGTCACAGGTTATACATTTAACTACAGCATGTTTAAAGGTCATTACAATACCTGGGAATTCTGGACATGCTAGGGTTATATCATTAATATAGCATGTGTCACAGGTTATACATTTAACTACAGCATGTTTAAAGGTCATTACAATACCTGGGAATTCTGGACATGCTAGGGTTATATCATTAATATAGAATGTGTAGCAGTTTATACATTGTGCTTCGGCATGTTTAAAGGTCATTAAAATACCTGGGATTTCTGGACATGCTAGGGTTATATCACTAAAATAGCATGTGTAATGTGTTATACATTTAACTACAGCATATTAAAGTTCATTACAATACCTGGGAATTTTGGACATGCTAGGTTTATATCATTAGTATAGCATGTGTCGCAGGTTATACATTTAAAAACAGCATATTTAAAGTTCATTACAATACTTGGGAATTCTGGACAAGCTAAGGTTATATCGTTAATATAGCTTTTGCAGCAAGTTATAAATTGCCCTACAGCATGTTTAAATGTCATTACAATACCTGGGAATTCTGAACAAGCTAGGTTTATATCACTAATATAGCATGTGTCACAGGTTATACATTTATCTACAGCATGTTTAAAGGTCATTACAATACCTTGGAATTCCGGACATGCTAGGGTTATATCATTAATATAGCATGTGTCACAGGTTATACATTTAACTACAGCATGTTTAAATGTCATTACAATACCTGATAATTTTGGACATGCTAGGTTTATATCATTATTATAGCATGTGTCGCATTTATACATTGTGCTACAGCCTGTTTAAAGGTCATTACAAATCCTGGGAATTCGGGACATGCTAGGGTGATATCAATAATATAGACTGTATCACAGGTTATACATTTAACTACAGCATGTTTAAAGGTCATTACAATACCTGGGAATTCTGGACATGCTAGGTTATTTCATTAATATAGCATGTTTCGCATGTTATACTTTTAACTACAGCATTTTTAAAGGTCATTACAATACCTGCAAATTCTGGACATGCTATAGTTATATAATTAATATAGCATATGTCACGTGTTATACATTTACCTACAGCATGTTTAAAGGTCATTTCAATACTAGGGAATTTTGAACATACTAGTGTTATATCATTAATATAGCATGTGTTGCGAGTTTTACATTTAACTACAGCACGTTTAAAGGTCATTACCATACCTGGGAATTCTGGACATGCTAGGGTGATATCATTAATATAGCATGTGTCACAGGTTATACATTGAACTATAGCATGTTTAAAGGTCATTACAATACCTGGGAATTCTGGATATGCCACAGTTGTATCATGAATATAGCATGTGTCACATGCTATAAATTTAACTACAGCATGTTTAAAGTTCATTACTATACCTGGGAATTCTCAACATGCTAGGGTTATATCATTAATATAGCATGTGTCTCAGGTTATACATTTAACTACAGCATGTTAAAAGGTCATTACAAAACCTAAGAATTCCGGACATGCTAGGGTTATATCATTAATATAGCATGTGTCACAGGTTATACATTTATCTACAGCATGTTCAAAATTCATTACAATACCTAGGAATTCTGGATATGCCACAGTTGTATCATTAATATAGCATGTGTCGCATGCTATAAATTTAACTACAGCTTGTTTAAAATTCATTACTATACCTGGGAATTCTGGAAATACTAGGGATATATCATTAATATAGCATGTGTTGCAGGATATACATGTAACTGCAACATGTTTAAAGGTCATTACAATACCTACCTGGGAATTCTGGACATACTAGGGTTATATCATTAATATAGCTTTTGCAGCAAGTTATACATTGCCCTACACCATGTTTAAATGTCATTACAATACCTGGGAATTCTGAACAAGCTAGGTTTATATCACTAATATAGCATGTGTCACAGGTTATACATTTAACTACAGCATGTTTAAAGGTCATTACAATACCTTGGAATTCTGGACATGCTAGGGTTATATCATTAATATAGCATGTGTCACAGGTATACATTTAACTACAGCATGTTTAAATGTCATTACAATACCTGGGAATTCTGGACACGTTAGGGTTATATCATTAATATAGCATGTGTAGCAGGTTATACATTGTGCTACGGCATGTTTAAAGGTCATTAAAATACCTGGGATTTCTGGACATGCTAGGGTTATATCACTAATATAGCATGCGCCATGTGTTATACATTTAACTACAGCATATTTAAAGTTCATTACAATACTTGGGAATTCTGGACACGTTAAGTTTATATCATTAATATAGGATGTGCAGCAGGTTATACATTTAACTACAGCATGTTTAAAGGTCATTACAATTCCTGGGTATTCTAGACATACTAGGGTTATATCATTAATATAGCATGTGTTGCAGGTTATAAATTAAACTAAAACATGTTTAAAGGTCATTACAATACTTGGGAATTCTGGATATGCTACAGTTATATCATTAATATAGCATGTGCAGCAAGTTATACATTGTGTACAGCATAATTAAAGGTCCTTACAATACCTGTAAATTCTGGACATGCTAGGGTTATATCATTAATATAACATGTGCCGCATGTTATACATTTAACTACAGCATGTTTAAAGGTCATTACAATACCTGGGAATTCTGGGCATCCTACGGTTATATCATTAATATAGCATGTGTCACATGTTATACATTTAACTACAGCATGTTTAAAGGTCATTACAATACCTGGGATTTCTGGACATGCCAGTGTGTTTTCAATAATATAGCATGTATCACAGGTTATACATTTAACTACAGCATGTTTAAATGTCATTAAATTTCCTGTTAATTCAGGACATGCTAGGGTTATATCATTAATATAACATGTGCCGCATGTTATACATTTAACTACAGAATGTTTAAAGGTCATTACAATACCTGGGAATTCTGGACATGCTAGGGTTATATCATTAATATAGCATGTGTCGCGTGTTATACATTTATCTACAGCATGCTTAAAAGTCATTATAATACCTGGGAATTCTGGATATGCCATGGTTATATCATTAATATAGCATGTGTCGCACGCTATACATTTAACTAAAGCATGTTTAAAGTTCATTACTATACCTGGGAACTCTGGACATGCTAGGGTTATATTATTAATATAGCATGTGTTGCAGGTTATACAATTAACTACAGCATTTTAAAAGGTCATTACAATAGCAGGGAATTCTGGGCATGCTATGGTGTTATCAATAATATAGAATGTATCACAGGTTATACATTTAACTACAGCATGTTTAAAGGTCATTACAATACCTGAGAATTCTGGATATGCCACGGTTATATCATTAATATAGCATGTGTTGCATGCTATACATTTAACCTCAGCATGTTTAAAGTTCATTACTATACCTGGGAATTCTGGACATGGTAAGGTTATATCATTAATATAGCATGTGTTGCAGGTTATTCATTTAACTACAGCATGTTTAAAGAATATTACAATACCTGGGAATTCTGCACATGCTAGGGTTATATCATTAATATAGCATGTGTTGCAGGTTTCACATTTAACTACAACATGTTTAAAGGTCATTACAGTTCCTGGGAATTCTGGACATTCTTGGGTTATATCATTAATATAGCATGTGTTACAGGTTATACATTTTAATACAGCATGTTTAAAGGTCATTACAGTTCCTGGAATTTCTGGGCATGCTAGGGTTATATCATTAATATAGCATGTGTCATGTGGTATACATTTAACTACAGCATATTTAAAGTTCATTACAATACCTGGGAATTTTGGACATGTTAGGGTTATATCATTAGAATAGCATGTGTCGCAGGTTATACATTTAACCACAGCATATTTGAAATTCATTACAATACTTGGGAATTCTGGACATGCTAAGGTTATATCATTAATATTGCATGTGCAGCAAGTTATACATTTCCCTACAGCATGTTTAAATGTCATTACAATACCTGGGAATTCTGGACATGCTTGGGTTATATCATTAATATAGCATGTGTCACAGGTTATACTTTTAACTACAGCATGTTTGAAGGTCATTACAGTACCTGGGAATTCTGGACATGCTAGGGTTATTTAATTAATATAGCATGTGTCACAGGTTATACATTTAACTACAGCATGTTTAAAGGTCATTACAATACCTGGGAATTCCTGACATGCTAGGGTGATATCAATAATATAGAATGTATCAGAGGTTATACATTTAACTACAGCATGTTTAAAGGTCATTATAATACCTGGAAAATCTGGACATGCTAGGGTTATATCATTACTATAGCATGTGTCGTGTGTTATACATTTAACTACAGCATATTTAAAGGTCATTACAATACTACGAAATTCTAAACATACTAGGCTTATATCATTAATATAGCATGTGTTGCGTGTTTTACATTTAACTACAGCATGTTTAAAGGTCATTACAATACCTGGGAATTCTGGACATGCTGGGGTTATATCATTAATATATCATGTGTCACAGGTTATACTTTGAACTACAGCATGTTTAAAGGTCATTACAATACCTGGGAATTCTGAATATGCCACGGTTGTATTATTAATATAGCATGTGTCGCATGCTATACATTTTACTACAGCATGTTTAAAGTTCATTACTATACCTGGGAATTCTCGACATGCTAGGGTTATATCATTAATTTAGCATGTGTTGCAGGTTATACATTCAACTACAGCATGTTAAAAGGTCATTACAAAACCTGGGAATTCTGGACATGCTTGGGTTATATCATTCATATAGCATGTGTTGCATGCTATACATTTAACTACAGCATGTTTAAACGTCATTACAATACCTGGGAATTCTGGAGATGCTAGGGTTATATCATTAATATAGGATGTGTAGCTGGTTATACATTTAACTACCGCATATTTAAAGTTCATTACAATACCTGGGAATTCTGGACATGCTAGGTTTATATTATTAATATTGCATGTGTTGTGTGTTATACATTTAACTACAGCATATTTAAAGTAAATTGCAATACCTGGGAATTCTAGACATGCTAGGATTATTTCATTAATATAGCATGTGTTGCAGGTTATAAATTTAACTACAACATGCTTAAAGGTCATTACAATACTTGGGAATTCTGGACATGCTACAGTTATATCATTAATATAACATGTGCAGCAAGTTATACATTGTGCTACAGCATGTTTAAAGGTCATTACAATACCTGGGAATTCTGGACATGCTATGGTATTTTTAATAATATAGCATGTATCACAGGTTATACATTTAACTACAGCATGTTTAAAGGTCATTACAATACCTGGGAATTCTGAAAATGCCATGTTTATTTCATTACTATAGCATGTGTCACAGGTTATACATTTAACTACAGCATGTTTAAAGTTCATTACTATACCTGGGAATTCTGGACAGGCTATGGTTATATCATTAATATAGCATGTGCAGCAGATTATATATTTAACTACAACATGTTTAAAGGTCATTACAATACCTGGTAATTCTGTACATACTAGAGTTATATCATTAATATAGCAGGTGTTGCATGTTATATATTTAACTACAGCATGTTTAAAGGTCAATACAATACCTGGTAATTCTGGAGATTGTACGGTTATATCTTTAATATAGCATGTGTCACATGTTATACATTTAACTACATCATATTTATAGGTCTTTACAATACCTGGGAATTATGGACACGCTAGGGTTATATCATTAATATAGCATATGTTGCGTGTTATATATTTAACTACAGCATATTTAAACTTCATTACTATATCTGGGAATTCTGTACATGCTGGGGTTATATCATTAATATAACATGTGTCGGACGTTACGCATTTAACTACAGCATGTTAAAAGGTCATTACAATACCTGGGAATTCCGGACATGCTAGGGTTATATAATTATTACAGCATGTGCAGCAGGTTATACATTTAACTACAGCATCTTTAAAAGTCATTACAATACTTAGGAATTCTGGACATGCCAGGGTTATATCATTCATATAGCATGTGTTGCATGTTATACATTTAGCTACAGCATGTTTAAAGGTCATTACAATACCTGGGAATTTTGGAGATGTTAGGGTTATATCACTAATATAGGATGTGTAGCTGGTTATACACGTAACTACAGCATATTTAAAGTTCATTACAATACCTGGGAATTCTGGCCTTTACAGAGCTATCCAAGACATGGTTTTGTAAGCTTTTATTCTAAACACAGACCAATTTGAGTACAAGCATTTGTACAAAAGTACCAGCGAAGACTCTGAATGCTAGATCACTAGTTTAATGACAAAAGAAGAGGTCTAACAAGCCTCTTAATCAAACACTGGTTGGTGAAGAACAATTGCACAGGTAAGTCTTCTAAAGCACCAGAAGGAGCTGGAGAGAACTAGCACAACCAAATAATGATACAGTGGCACACATAATGAAGTGGTATGATACCAAATTTGATATCTGAATATGTATCCCAGTCAGATAAAAAATTATGGGATGTGGAATCAACAGATTTAGCCCACTTCAAGCAGTGTTTGCAGTATGATAAGTACAAAGAAGAGCTGATGCAAAGTCGATCAACCACCTAAGTGGATTTGGAATTGTTGGAGGATAAACTTGTTGACTAGGAGGATTGGGGTAGGAAGAAACACCTCTGTTTTTCAGGTAAATCTAAGAGGCTTGAGGAGGCTAACTGTTTACTGTCTATGAGGGAGAAATTAATGAAGTAGTCTGATCTTTCTTCCAAAGAGCTTAGACTAAAAAGATCTCAGAGAGTTTACCTGCATCAGGAAGTCAGACAGAAGATCCCCTTGGCCTACACAGGTGTGCTTTGATTCCTTTACAGCTAAGAAGAGGCTTTTTACATCCTCTTAGTCAGCAGGAAGAATAACATAGATAAATGAGTCATGTTTTTGTGGATCATGGTTACCTTTCAGTCACAAGGGGGAAAGGGATGGCATTATTTGCTGCAATCTATGTCTGCCATAGGAACAAATGGAGAATCAAGTTAGTGTTTCCAGTTACTTTAACAGTCAGTCTCCCTGGAGGCTCAGTTTCTTTTATGCCCCCTAAACATGTCAAAGCAAAGTTGCAGCAGTCCTCTACAATGGAAAAGGAAGATGCAATCCCAGATTTAAATCAGATGGTAAATGAGCTTTTTCAACAGCAAAACGGTCACTCTAGAAGATCTTTGCATTCATTCTGCATTTTTAACAAATGTGTGTCAAACAGGCATGTGCAGGTGCATAGGACAGCTCAGAAAATTTTAAATCCTACAGTGTTAAAGTGACTGATGGCCTCGTTATTATGCAGAGAAGAAGGTACTGCTATCTAACTAATAGTGATTAAATCCAATCATTAGTAGACTTAACAGAGACATTACTGAGGATAATTAATAATATGTCAATGTGTTATCTTATGACAATGGGCATTTGCAGTTAATAGCCTAGGGGAAGTGATGAGAAGGGAATATTAGTAATTTTGTTTAGATTGATCAGCTTTTATAGTTAATAGCCAGAAGATACATTGACAAAGATTCTGTTTCTTTCATTGTTGGTCTGTGTTGGGCCATAGTGATTTTTATAATGATAAAACTAAATTGAAAAATGTTTTGGTCAATGTTTTCTCATTTTAAGGTTAACGCTTTGCTTTCTACAGCAGTCATGGATGACTAGAGTTGCATATCTATGGAATATTCAGTATAATGTGTGTTGGGCTATGTGCCAAGAGAGGATGCTGTTCAGGGTGGTTTCTGCTCATCTTAAACATGATGCTATGAGTTATGGGATGGGGGTGGTCAAAGGAAGGGGAAACAAAGTCAGTCTGCAAAATGATCAATTGAAGTTTTATTTCCTGGAATGTTAATGGCTTGACAGATGCAATGAAAAAAGCAAAGCTTTTATCTTTCTGAACAAACTAAATATTGTGATGCTTCAGGAGAATATTTACATCCTATGAGAGTATTTTCCTCAGTCCAGCAATTTAGGCAAAAGGGAGTCATTGCATTAATTCGCAGGGCTACCACTCATTCAAGATATTAGATTCAGTTAGTGATTCAGAAAACTGACATATAATGGTTAAGGGTTTCTTAGAAGGAACACTTGTTTCAGTTAACATCTACCTCCCTTATGAGACAAGTGTTTCAGTTAACAACATCTACCTCCCTTATGAAACAAGTGTTGTAGTTAAATAGCCTCAGCATTAGAAACAGAATGGATAGGTTTTCAAGAGGTGCTAGGAATGTGGAGAGGAGACTGAAGGGCAATGCTTACGTTGTTGGAGACTTTTATATGTTCTTGAAGGGATTGGGCACTGTCACTGGAGAAATTATTAACCAAATATTTCCAAATCTGAGATATGGTCAAGATACATATGCATTTAAGGAAAATAAATTCAGAGTGCACATGCTATTTTCAAAGATGTAAGACATATTTAAAGATTAATAAGTGTCATATTACAAGAATGCTGGCCATCTGGTCACTACTTTGGAAACATTTCCTATGTCAGGTCATGCCTCATTGAATTTGATTGGCACTTTGCAAGGATGAGACCTTTAAAGCGGGACTAAAGGGTGTATATATGACAGATGGTATGGGTTCAAGAATGCAGCAGACACTCATATCCCTAGTGAGTGGAAGAATGTTAAGGAAAGGCTGCTGTTATATTTAAATGATTATATGGAGAAGGGAAGAAAGAATATAAATTGCAGATCTGCAGGGGCAGTTGATGCTTTATCAATCACAAATGGTTAAGAAGGCTTTGAGTAGTCAGGATAGAATCAGAGAAACAAAACAGAAAATGGATTGCTTTCTTGAAATGCACAAGCCCAGAAGGCTCTTCAGCTTCCTGAACGTGAGTAAGGCCTGCCTATTCAAAGGTATTTGGCATAAAGTTTTGGAAGCAAGCAGTGGAAAGGCAAGTGATTCTGATGAAGCATCCAGAAACAATGTCCTTATGTAGGAAGCCTGAGGATGTCTGTGAAGCATTTTTAAAGTGCATACAAAATTTATATTTGACTGATAGGGAGATTTCTTCTTACCAGAAAGTTAGGGATGAGTGCCTGACTGGTTTGCTTTTTCCTGGGTTTAATGTAGTAGAAACACAGTCATTGATTTCTGACATTACTGGGGCAGATGTGCACTTTACTTTGGAAAAAATGTTGAAGGGGAAGATGCGAGGGTCTAATAAAATACCAGTAGAAGTATATCAGAAGTGAAATGAGATATTCACAGGAAATTTCACTTGGGAAGCTGTTTATGTTTTGGTAGGTGGATTACCTCATTCTACATGGAAAAACACTTACAGCATTACTTCCAAAGCCTGAGAAGTATCCAGTAGTGGTGGTGTCATACCATTTCTAATCTAGACCACAACTATACCATTTATGGACATTTGGGACACTAGATTAGCCAAGATCATTGCAAATGTGATTCATATGGATCAAACAGGGTTTATCTTGGATAGAAACACATTGAACTTCTTTAATATTCAACTAACCTTGGTCATGAGAAATGCGCTCCTCTTCCCTGCCTGGATGCCACTGATCAGGAGAGAGATGGGATTGCTTATTGGAGGTTATGGATTTTCCCCATGGATTTCTGAACATATTAGCAAGTATTTATACAGGATCACAGGCAAGAATTAGAGTCAGATCTAATTTGTTATTGTTGTTCATGCTGGAGAGAGATATAAAGCAGTGCTGCCCTCCCCTACATCTTTTTTTTGTTTGTTTTATTTCTTGAGTCTTTGGCAATTAAGCTGTGAACTTCCTCATTACTGGGATACTGGATCAGGAATTCCCAATTTAAAATTCCCTTTTATGCTGATGATTTGCTGCTATATGTAGCTGGCCCTGAAAGGGACCTTCTAATGTAGTTCAAGAAATTAGAGAACTTTCAAACCCTGTCAGGTTATAAAATAACTATGGCAAAAATCAAGGTGGTTAAAGTAAACTCTGTGCCATTCTCTCTTGGTGAAGGGTTTTCTACTCCCAGATGAGTAGGATAAGGTAATATATTTAGGCCTGCAGTTCCAACAGTAGAAATCTGGAAGTTAGCACAGAGGACTAAAGCTCGTTAATGAGCTGTTCCATATACCAAGGGTCAAGAATTTGAATTTTTCAACCATTAATGGGGTAATTATACAGAGATGTTAACTAATACTGGAAAGTACTGCCAGTCATGGAAACCTCTCTGTATATATGCAATGCAGCACATACAAGCTATTGGCTGATACATTTTACTGATAATTTTACGTACTTTTCAATGAGTCCCTCTTCCCCAGACAGTTTCCTTTTAGACAAAAATAAAGGCATGCCTAAAGGCCTTCATATGGGCAGAGAGAGACCTAAAATCTGTGCAACATCTTACCAGTCATTGTCAGTGGGGTATCTTGAATGGCTGGATCTGGTATTATATACCAAAGTTGTTTTTTCCATCTAATAATAATTTCACAACATACAACTCTCTGGACAGAGATCATGCATAATGATGGCATGAATTGCTTGTATGAGACACTGATAAAAAAGAGGGATAGTCGATTAATACAGCAGTGCCCAGTTATCTCCATTATAAAGTCCTCTAGAACAGCATTTACAGACACTAGATCTACTGGGCAGTTAAAAGATGTGCTTCCAACTGGCAGCATTAGGAACTGGGGACTTTTGACATCAGGAGTGAGGACAAAGCTGATATTGGGAACAGCTGATTGAGGGTGACAGACTCATAAGCTGGGAAGGTTTTAAAAGATGTTATGGGTATACTAAGTCATTAAACCTTTTCACACTTGCCAGGTGATAAAATTAAGAGGAAATAATATTTTAAAAGTCAAGCATACAGAATGGTCACAGCGGATACATTAGCTGGTAGTAAATAGAGGCAAAAACCAAGATGAAAGAGGATTCACCATCTCCGTTTTTAAGTGGGAGTAAGACCTTCATGCTGAGCTAGACAGGATGATATGGTTATTAATACTGCATGCATTTATGTATGTGACATGCTCTAGAACATTTACATTTCTTGGATGGTAATGTCAATTTAAATATGTGTATACTCCATCAAGAGTGGCAAGGATATACCCAGGTGTTTCCAGCAACTACTGGAGATGTGCCACACAAGGACTGGGGGTGTGGCACATATTTTTGTGGTACTGCCTTAGCCTTAGTAATTTTAGATCTGATCTGTCAGTTCGGTCACATATTACCTGTTCAGGCCAGACCAAAATTACAGCTGCATAATCTATGTTAGTTTACGTTAATGCCAGTGTTTTCAATCCCCCTGCAAGGAATCGTTTGCTTTTGTTATTGTTGACAGGAAAACTGTATTATACCAAAGTAGAAAAAAACAAATCCGCCTAAGGCTGCAGCCTTGACACAACCTAGTGATGACATAGTTGAACTGGTGTTAGTGACATGCATGGTAATATTAAGGAGCACACCTTACACATATGCTCTACATGACTGAGTTTTAAGACAAGTCATGCAAATGAATGCATATGGCTATAGGTGGCTTTTAACTATATCTTTAGGACAATATGCATTCTAAAAATTATCCAAGCACTAAGATAACAAGAACTGTAGTTGTTATTGCTGTTAGGGTTTCCATGGAATGCTAGCTGTTCTAAGACTATGCTTTATTTCCTTTTCCTGTTTTTTTTTTATGTTACCTGTGCAATCATTGTTAATAAAAGTTTTGTTTGAAAAAAAATAATTAATTAGAATACTGACGGTGGTGGTGCTGCGGTAGCGTTGTCGCCTCACAGTAAGACGCTGTCCGGTTCGAGTCTCAGCTAGAGCGTCTTCTGCGTGGAGAAAAGCCGAAAGACACAACAACAACAACTGACAGAAGTTCTAGTCTGGAGAACATAACTACAATAAAATGAGTTTTATAGCCGAGGCAACCATTTTCATATAATTGCTCCTCTTATTTTTTGATATGTTTAACAAATCCATTAAATTCCCAAGTGTCACACACACTGAAATTTTGGCTAGTTGCCAATTACATCTTGTAATTTGCTTTTGCATGTTAGTAATGGCCACCAATTCCTAATTATAATTTAAATATGTAAGAATCTGGTGTGAATGCCAAATTGTGACATAATATTCCTCTTCTCTTCAGCTGAGTTAAATGCTCACCTTTTCATACTGGTTATTGCTGTGTACCAAGTAAATTGTTGTGTTTTCTGCCTTAATCATGAGGTGTTTTGTGAAAACACAGCAAAAGGTTTTGAAAAAAAACATAAACATTGCTTGTAAAAAGTATATTTGCAGCAGCTTACTTCACATATTCTGTAAATTGTGTGCTTTAAATATAAACTGCCTGTGGCTCATTCTGAGGCAACTTTCTGAATACCCTTAAGCTTTGAATATATCATACTGCTAATAAAAGTTGTCCATTCTAGTTAAACATTGAGCTGATAGCCTGCCCTTAAAATTTCACACACCTGAATATTATTACATGTGCTAACAAGATGACAACTTGTACAAAACAGTATGCTGTTCCTTTTTAAATAGTACAGTGCTAGTTTTGCAAGGTTTGGTTATTAGTTTCTGAACAAAAATCTGTTTAAAAAGTATTTTTTATAAAATACCCAAAGTGAAATTTTAAATGGATGGCAGATGCATATGAATACAAGAAAAGCACTTTCGAGGTTTTGTTTAAATACCAAAGAAATTCTTCTGGGATTACCTCAGCTCCCTGGGCACAAAACATAAATCAGCCAAGTCAACATGTGCTTAATTAAATACCTTGTGTACAAAATGTTCCACTGATGTACAAAATGACCGTGGGCATTGATATTTAGAAATACCTTACCACTGTCTCTTTGATGTACATGATACAGTACAGTACAGAACAGATTAAGTTTCAAAGGAGAAAGAAACTGTCTCATACTCTGAAACATTCTCATGTGGTATACCTATGGAAAAGGAGGAAATGTCCAATGAAATCAAAGTATTTCTAGGCTTCATTTAATATCTCTTAATTTTTGATCCAAATGCTCTGAATCAACTGCATAAATTTGGTAACTTTTGATGTACAAACTTGCAGACATCATCTACCAAGTTGAGTTGCATCCTTATTTTACAGTGGAGTAGACCAGTCATTAATTTATAGTACTGCATAAAGGTAGAGCAACAACAACAAATATATATATATATATATATATATATATATATATATATATATATGAATTTTGGAAGATCATATAATAAAACATTCACTGAATTTTTTTACAGTATTAGCAGTTTTGCTTGAAATTATTCTAGAGCCACATACTTTCATAATATGGCATATATATATATATATATATATATATATATATATATATATATATATATATATATATATATATATATATATATATATGTGTGTGTGTGTGTGTGTGTGTGTGTGTGTGTGTGTTTTTATGTCTTAAAATGAGATTATTTAATAATAATGCATCAGAATCATTCAGATGTTCCTTCCTTAACTAACTGCAGTGGATCCTGTCCATAATTCTGGTTACCCTTCTCCTGTCAACTGATCTAACAGAAACTCATATACTGGTTTGAAAGTTGTTTGTGGCTTTTCTTTCTCCTATATTTCATTTATGGTCAGTTTTAACTTGTGTTTTTAAAAAGTGGCAATTACATACCGATATGTTTCCTCAAATACATGGCATCCACACTTAGAAGAATAGAGCTGCCCTTAATTGTTTAACTTACTCATCTATTAAATTTCCTGTATATCAATATTTGCATAAAAATGCATATCTTATTTCTTTGTACTTATAAAGATCAACAGTTGGCTGGAAGTAGTCCTTCATTATAATAAGCTGATATAAACTAAATCTTTGTTTAAAAAAATGCATTAAATATGGAACAACAGCTAATAATTCAGATTTACAGTATGCATGGACTTCTCATGCTTTCTGTATTTGCTCACTTGGAATTCAGCAGATATGAGAAAATCCAGGCATTACACCCAGATGCATGATTTATTATGGCTATATTTTCAAACAAAATAAAACTACAGCCAAAATCTTTGGAAACATTGAAAATTAAGTGCAATGTCCAAAACCTTGTTTACTGCCAATCCTAATGGTAGCTCTGTTGAAAATATTCCTTATTAGAAGTACCTAGTATCTAAAACAGCCATTTCTTAATCCCTCTCTCTCTCTCTTTCTGAACTGTGTACATATATTTGTATTATGCACCTGCGTACTTTAACCTAGCTTATTTCTTAGCATGGCTATAATATTTTCATTTAGTCCGGCATTATCTTATCTCTACTTAATGAAGTGACCGTTTGCTTCCTTCTTCCTTTTTGCTTCCTGCATTACCTTCCCGTCTTACAAAATTAAACCTCTCTTGTTTTTCATACATGGTAGGCTGAGTATAAAGTCTTACTAAAGTCATACAAATTCCTTGTGTGCTGCTTGATATAAATTTATCCAATAATGTGGTCTAACATGCCACACTTCACATTTCTTATAACATCCTGCATTAATTCTGTGCAGGTTTTATATCCTTTTCTTTTTCTGATGCCATCACTACTTGCCAAATATTGTAACAATTTCTCTTTCTGAATATTCAGGCCTAAATATTGACAATGCCAGCTATGAATTGTTGTACACAGTATTACCCACTCATGTACCCTTTCATTTTTACTATATCATGTGCTCATTAGTTTATATGTTAGACCTAATTCTGGGCTCAGTTTATAAAAAAAAAAGTTGTATACTATTATTGTATTCTGACCAGGTCATGGATTACATACATAGACTACCCACAAACTTCTTTGTCAAATATATATATATATATATATATATATATATATATATATATATGTGTGTGTGTATGCATGTATACTTGACCTATCGCACAAGAAACAAGACAGCATCATTTTTGCCACATCCTATGAAGTTGTGTGAAGATGAGTAAAAATAAAAATAAAAAATCATCATCTCATATTAATTTGCACTTCAGTTATATGCTTACATAGTTCTAGATCCATTCATGCCTTAGTATTAGTTACTTAAAAAAAAAAACAGAAAGACATAAAAAAAAACTACTCTCACTACTAAAAATAAATAGAAATCCTCAACTATTCCCACCTAAATCAACCCCCTGGACATTAGTTTAATGAAAATATTAACTAACATTTAATGCAAAGAAAAATGAGAATACATCCACAAAACAACAAAACTGCATTACTGGCAAAATGGAACTGATTCTAAATAACTGAACAATGTGAAATTAAACTGCTAAAACTATAGCTGATCAGTAAATCTAAAATATTCCAATTGGGCCCTCACCGCAGCAATAAAATACTACAAACTAACCTGACATTTAAAAAAAATAAGTTGGATATGCCATCAGAACTAGAGGAAAAGCTCAGCCTATTCATTAAAGCCCAGAGAAACTTCAGAAATTCTGTCTAATACACAAATAATCTTTACCCAGTAAAATAAATGGGAAGCAATAATCCAGGAAAAAATATAAAACAGCAAAATATAATATGGTGAGGATTAATTTGTATAATACATAAAATATCTGGTACTCATTTTCTTGGGTTGTGGCTTGACACGTATCACAAACCATACTCTTTAATCCTGTTTCATATATATATATATATATATATATATATATATATATATATATATATATATATATATTTACACACACACACACAGACATGCGCGCATATATATATATATTACACACATGCCACACGTGCATACATGTAAATACACAGATAAATGCACTCAATATGCAACTTACATAAAAAAATTTCATCCCATTGCAGTAAATAGTAAATAGTAAATAGTAAACAGTAATTCAGAAGATGAAACTGATAAAAATAGTCTAGGATGTGTGCAACATGAAACATTTGATACTGGAAACTTGACATCATGATGTGTCTTCACTATCACACGTGATGTCAAATGTTTATTTTTCTAAAATGCCTTTATTCTTCAGTAAAATTAAACAGCTATTGTCAACATCTTGTTCAGTCCTGTAAATTCTGAACCTTTTCCAGGTGGAGGTCGGTGTATTGAAGAAGTATGGATTCCACAATAAATCACTTGCACATTCTAAACTTACAATTTGCAAAGGATGGGATATAATAAACATAAGGTTATTTTAACAGATTTTTTTAAACCTCTACAGAATGTCATTCACTTTCCAATCAAGGAAAGAACTGTTTCAGTGTATGTTAGGCACATGAACAAGGATGATACAAAAAGGTCTAAAGCTGTTAATTTTGCACCTTAATCTGCTTGTACTAGGCCCAAGCCATGTAACAAGAGACAGTTCTCATTTACAGACACTCATTGCCCCTACCTCTATAGACCTGCAACAACATTAGAAATAAAGTATC
>NC_056742.1:361346941-361414441 GCF_019279795.1 Protopterus annectens
ATGAGCCATGTTCCCTGAGTATGACTCTTGGTTTCATCATCAACATCATCATGAGCCATGTTTTCTGAGTATGATTCTTGGTTTCTTTGTTTCGTTGACTGTTGACAGTGTGTTTATTATATAGCAGTGAATAAAGTAGACAGCATGAAGTCTGAAAGTTAATGTTAATATTTTAACTATGAATACATGCTAAATTTAGCTATTTTTTGCTAGTTTTTGCTAGTTTGTGGTTGCGAAGTGCACTGTTTTGGGGCAGCTGAGTTTGTCTGGCATTTACTGCAGATGAGTACGGCTATAGGCTGTTAATGAGCTCCTTCCTATAGTGCAGGGTTTAATGTTCTCAGCCTTAGTTTGTTTACTGTGTGAGGTTGACCAAGTCATTTCTCCAGAGAGTGGTACAGGTCTGCCCCCGAAAAGGGGAAACTGCATCCAGTAGGCACTCCCAGCCTGTTGGCAAATGAATTAGTCATTGTTTTTGAATCCCTGCACCCTTCACTTAGCAGCTAGTTAGTGCATCATTATATACAGTTTTGACTAGGAATGCCAGCATGTCTGAGACTTGCCAGATCGACTTTCAATAAATGTGTTTCAAAAGAAGATAAGCTCCTTGTCACTAATGCTAAGTCTGTTTTCAATGTGAGAGGTTTTTATTTTCCTTTTGACTTTCAGTATTTGTGCTGTAAAATTTGAAATGAGAGTTTTAAACTAAATCAAGACCTCTGTTATCATTGAAAAACTCTGTAAAATTTGAAATAACAGTTTGAAACTAAATACATATCTCTGGAATGATTCCAAAAGCAAAGAAAAGAAGAAAACAATATGTACTCTGATAAGTTTGAACAGTGCTTTATGGCAGCTGTAGAAAACAGGCAAGTATTGGGTTACTGGTATGCTTTAAGGGCACTGGTGCATTACCCTGCCTAGGGCCCCATTTGACCATGGCCTGGTTCTGGCAACAGCAGCTAAAATTAATGAGAGTTTATGTCTAAAACTAATTTCTGTTATAAATTAATTCTCTGTCAACCCCACTTGCTACAACAATGAATCAGGAATCACAATTTCAGTCACAAGGAATCTTTAGTCATTAACATGTATATTATCTCTCATTTCAATGTGTCACTGGAATGGTAGCTGTAGGCTTTGAAGTATAAGTTTGGCCTCTATGGTTTCTTTACAATCCTAGTTAACTAGTTTGCTGAAACACCATGACATGGGCAACTTAACATAGTGTGTACAACAGTATACAAAATAAAACCTGTAGTTGTATTACAACTTCAGTCTGTTTAAATGCTTTATTATGTTGTATTTAATTGTACAAACTGATCATCTGTCTAACCCTTGTGATGTAATGTGCAACCTTATGATGTAATACTGCTTTTTTTCTCTTATTAATGAGCTATGTACTCTCTACATTTGTTAGTGTGTTAAAACTATTGTGTATGATTGTGGAACTTTTTTCCCTGGGCTTTGGCTGAAAAAGGGTACTAGCTCAGTCAGACTATCCTGGTCAACAAATGTCAAATAAATAAATAATATATTGTATTGCATGCTTGAGAATTGACCTAGCACCACCTTTACATTAGCTATTCAGTTTAAAATGGACCTGCCATCTTTATTGCAACACTCTGTTTTTAAACACAGCCCTTAGATGTTGATCCCTGGTATGTATAACCCTTGGTACTTTGGTGTATTCATTCCAAAGAGCCCTGTCTGCCATCAGGACATCCTAGCCATGTCCACGTACATCTGCTCATGGCCAAAACTGCTGTGACAAAACTAGCCTGCAGATTAACTCTGCTCCTTAGTGAGTTCTGGCCGTCATTAGTTTGATGTTGAAATACAAGACAAATTAAAACTAGACTTGTTTTTTATGCATCCATTCCATTATGCACAGACTTTAACTATAGGGTCATAAACCATAATACCTTGAAAAGAAGACTGTATTTGCACCAAAGTTGTGCACAGAAATTGATAGAAAAACTAAAATGCTACACTATCTTTAAATTCCTCAGATGACTGTTAATGTTTAGACAAAAGACAATAGTAGGAGACTGGCTTTTGTGCGTTATGACTTGCTTTATAAGGGGTGCCTCAAATGCTGTTGAGTACTATAGCAATGTGGGAAGGGTGCAGCTCTGAGTTGTTCTGCCTGAGTCACCTAACTAGCTGACTAGGCACACATATGCACAAAATGTTGCTGTACCTGAGAAATGGTACCATTATTATTTCTCCTTTTTTATTACTGGTTAAGTAAAAAAGCTTGAGAAATATACTCAAGAGCCCAGAAAATGAATAAAAAAAATAAGGTGCAGTAATGAAGTTCTATGCACATGGATTGCTAAGGATTGTTAGGATCAGTGAATCATATTGCTTTAATTTAGGTGGTGTTATGTTATCAAGTGTATTTGTAGGAGGTAATATTAAAACAATTTTTGTTATGCTTAAACGTGTCCTCACTGATAAAATCCTGCTACAAGCATTGTAATGTTAATGGGCTAGACTGTTGACATCTGAGCAGACCATTTTTTGTCTAATCAGACATTTGTGCAGACCTCATACAAAGCAAACCAAACATTCATGTGAGTACTTCACCAGAGGCTCAAGTTAGTGTCAAAATATTTGCATTACTCTAACCAAATTTATCCAGGAGGTAGTCTGCATGCTAAAAGGATTATCTGTGGATTTGTCTTGTTCCAAATGAAGATAATCATGACAGGAGGTAAGTGTGATGAACAAGAAACTGATATTTTAAACTGCCAAGAGCAGTTTAAAAAAGTTTTTGCAGATCTTTCAAGAAAAAATGCATTATCCAAATAATTTTATGATTTTTGCTCTTGAAGTGATACCCCAACCCCATACGCAAAAATGGGACAAAGGAGTTGTAGATGGATGGATGAAGAGTTAAAATGAATAAGTATGTTACTCCATTTTAAATTCTTGTTTTTTTAATTTGCATACTGTTGCATACAATGTTCTTTTTCTAAATGCACAGGGACCAAGCTCGTTCAAACATTCTTTGCTTAACTGACTTGCAGTGGCCTGGATCACCTCTCTCCATCATAGGCTTGGTTGACTAACGGCTGGCCTAGTCTAACTAATGTGTGGCAGTTATGTGGTTGGATCAGAAGCTGAAACGGAGACTAGAGTACATCCCTCTTGTACTTATTTGTGATGCTTCAATACTACGGCTAAATTTGTTGCAACAGATGTTGTATCTTTCCAATTCTGAAGTGCACCAATGTCCATTCTGTATAAACCTTTAGACTTTACTAATGGCAGTCAAAACCATGTTAACTGCCTAGCATTAACGTCTCATGGAATGTCATGTGGTACAGACTACTTCCTCTCTTTGAAGTCCTGACTGCTTGCTGATGATTTTATTCCCTTCCTATAACTGAGCTGTCGACATCAAAGGCAGAGGCCTGATTTAGTATGCCTAAGTGTTTATCTAATTAAATTACAAAATGGACATGTATATCAAAATCCACTGATCCTTACTACATTGTGATGTCACCATGGTTGTAAATAAAATGTTTGTAACTTTAATGTATACCCTGTGTTCATTTTATAATCAGAATAATACTATCCCAGCTGGACTTTACCACAAGAAAGGGTCATATTTTGCAGCACATTTTGAACTATTCCAGTATTATGTGATGAAGCATGCATTCACTGTTGTGTAGTACTCCTTAATCATGCAACACGCATGTAAATGTATGGGAACTATTACAGTATTATGTGATGAAGCATGCATTCACTGTTGTGTACTACTCCTTAATCATGCAACACGCATGTAAATGTATGGGAACTATTCCAGTATTATGTGATGAAGCATGCATTCACTGTTGTGTACTACTCCTTAATCATGCAACACGCATGTAAATGTATGGGAACTATTCCAGTATTATGTGATGAAGCATGCATTCACTGTTGTGTACTACTCCTTAATCATGCAACACGCATGTAAATGTATGGGAACTATTCCAGTATTATGTGATGAAGCATGCATTCACTGTTGTGTACTACTCCTTAATCATGCAACACATATGTAAATGTATGGGAACTATTCCAGTATTATGTGATGAAGCATGCATTCACTGTTGTGTACTACTCCTTAATCATGCAACACGCATGTAAATGTATGGGAACTATTCCAGTATTATGTGATGAAGCATGCATTCACTGTTGTGTACTACTCCTTAATCATGCAACACATATGTAAATGTATGGCATTTGCTTGATGACCAAAAATGAACTCAGTGATAGTAATACACAGTAACATGACTAGCTAAACAATATACTATGTTAGTAAAAATGCAACACCCCATAAAAGTAACAAGGTAATATATCTGAAGTCCATGGATATGAACCAAAATTAAATTTAAACTGTTTGCTGCATAATTAGACTGACTCTGGTTACTCTGTGAAGACCCCCTCCATTGCATCCATTATTTAGGTATGTTCGTGGGAAAATGTAACTTGAGAGTGAAACATCATTACGTCTGAACTGGCATTAATCCAGCATACACAACTAACTGCTCAAGCTATTTTGCCAAAGCACATTTTTGTACTAATTTCATTTTTTCTTCCCACAGCAACTCAGCTTCTAGTTTCTAGACATGATTAACTCAATTCAGGGTAGTACTAAATTTTCTTTTCTCTTGCTGTCTAATCTGAGTATATTATAATAGCTAAATTACACCCACAAGAAAACAGCTATCCAAGAAGCCAAGCTATTTAATAACTGCTTTTGCTGTTGAGTAATTTATTTGATGCACATTATTCTTTTTTGGAAACCTAATTACTGTTATTACACTGCTACTTCCTTTAAAGACAGTGCTTATTTTTCTTCCCTTATCTATTGCCCTATCACAAAATGGTAAATGATAAAATGAATCTGGTAAAAAACAAACTAAAGTGCATACTAAGAATAGAAAAACACATGATGTTATTAATGAGACAAAGCCCTAAGAAATGATAATAGCCATTATTAATTATCGGCATATAATGCAGTTAAACTCGTTCAGTATAACATACTGGTAGGGAAATCATTTACAGCATCATTTAATTTGGCTGCAGCACTTATACCTACAAACAAAAGGTATTTATTTTTTTCAGGAGACATTTGTAAAAAAAAATATGCAGAATCAGTGTGGGTCATTCTATGACCTGTAGCTAGCAAGAATCGATTTACAATACAGACCAATTTAACACAATAATTCAAATAAAAATTAAACTTTCTAATAATAGCATTTAAAATATATTAACTCAATGTCCACAGATTGATTTAGTTGCATACAGGATGGAAATGCCACCTAATTATATAGCAAAATACAAAACAGTTCAATGCATAGCCATGAATTACTGCTTTACAGACTGGAAGTTAGCTCAGTAGAATATGTTTATTGTAGAGTTTTATGGAGGGGAAATATTTGTATTTTAAAATGGTCATACTAAATGACAATATTTAGAAACACAGAACTGTGTTACACAACGTGATATTCATAACTGAGCTAAGTATGAAACCTTTGTGAGAATTATAGAAACCTGAAAAGGTTCAGTTCTCAGCTGGGTCAATTTTCATGGTCACAATTTATAAATGCGCTAGAGACTAAAACGTACTACAAACCACTGCCGCAGGCAACAGAAACATACGTGCAAAAACACCTAAGGGGGAAAGCTGGACTGGTCACAGCAAACCCCCTGCTGTGTGCTGCTTCCATCACATGTACCTATGTTAAGTCACCTGAACTGACCACTCTGGTAAATTACCTGAAATGTTTAACAAATGTCTACTGTAATAGTTCTGCTACAAAACATCTAGAGCCAGTGCTGGAATTTCACTGAGATCTAGTCCTCATGAGTCTATGGGGCTTTTGTAATGATTTCTTTACAGCCTCAATGAAAGACATTTAATGTGGGTGGGTTTAGAGTGGGGCAGTTGTTTTGCTCCTTGTCGTTTTTTTTTTTTGTATTGAATAAGAGTTCATTAATCTGTGATCATAAGGCAGTTGCTACACTGCCTAAGGATACCGAGTGCTACGAGGCTGGACATAGAAGGGAAACAAGCAGGCTGATCTTCCATCTTGGTACTGGAGTGTCCACTGGACAAGTGGGAAGATATAAAGGAGAAGGCAACTGAAGCTTTAGCAGTTTCATGGAGAGGGCCTTCCAGTTTGATCTTCTAGTGTTCACTAGTATGAACAGATGAGATGAGGCTGAACGAGCTTCGAATACAGTTTATAGTAAGGGCAGGTAAACAAACAAGAGCAACCCTGGTTGGTTTGGTGGACACCCTGAGAGGGAAAAAGTATTTAAATAGGCAAAATGGAGTTGCTTCACAAAATACTTTTGTACTTAGTAACAGCAGCCAGTGAAAGAGAAGAGGGAGTCAGTTTTATTGTCAGAATAATATAGGGGACATACAATGAGACAAACAAAATGATACAAAATAATTGTAAAAGACTCCACCACAAAAAAAGAGCGAAGGTCCAGTCCCTCAATTAGTAACAAACTTCTTTAATAACAGGCAAGATTAGCACTTTCGTCTTGTGTACAAGACTTCATCAGATGCCCCCATTTTGCATTTCATCCTATTTATATCTTAATCAATTACATCCAATTAACATTTAAAGACAAAATAAACAATTAAATTGCTGTTGAAGAATTAATGTATAAAAACACTTACAAAACACTGGGAAACATTCATAAACCCATAAAAATATTGTAACACACTGTCAAAACCCACTTAAAATATCATATAAAATCTCATATAAAAATAGAGGTGGGATTATTAAATTTGTGAAGCTCTAAACATTAATACAGGCTTAATAGTAATATACTCATTTAAACCGGGGTGTATATTAGACTTTAACCTAAGCTTCCACTTCAAATCTCTATTTAATAACACATTTTTCATATATCCTCCCCTCGGGTTAACTTTGACAACATCTATTATCCCAAATTTAAAACCATTAAAAGAAGTGCAGTTAACTGAATGTTTGTATAGTGCACTGGTCTCTTTCTTGGACTTGATGTCACGGAGGTGTTCATACATCCTGTCCTTAAAAGCCCTTTCCGTTTTTCCTAAATAAAATGCAGGGCATCCTCCACAAATGGCCAGTTACACTAACATTTTTGTATTACAATTACTTTTATAGAACTATACTTTGCTATTCAATCCATTTTGTAGGCATATACTATCTTCCTTAATAATGTATGGACACTGCTTACAGCTACCACATGAACTAGTAGCCTTTTTAATATGAAAATTTAGAACTTCCAATTGTTCTAATTCTCTTTTAAAATTCTTTCCAGTCCTGAAAGAAAATATAGGCTCATGTGGGGATCGTACTCGGCTTATTGAAATGTTTAGTCAGAAGGAACTGAAGGGTGGAGCTGTATATTCAAGTTCGGTTTCACCTGTTTTTGCATGAGCCGTTGAAGCGCCGACTACGTCGTCCTCACGCTTACTTCCAGCGGGTTAGCAGGTTATGGTGGTGGAAAGACCACACATTTACAAGGGACTATGAGGGATGAATGTGAACCAATGCAAAGTGAATGGGGAGTATTACCTTCTGGTGGTAATGTTATTGCTGACAATTGTGGTCAAGCACCTATTCGATGTGACAAAGGTACTGTAAACAATGCAAATCTTACTACTAATAAGACTGTACGAACTGATGGCACTAGGTCTAATAATACTTTTAATGATATATTGTCCAAGAATTTTGACTTTGCTTCAAGGGGGGATTCAAATATAAATGAATATGTGGCTGATATGGATGATGAAGTACCAACGCTCAAGGACATGATATACATGTTTGAAAAAAAGTTATTTAAATTGAAATGTATTCAAATTGATAATAGATATTTGTAATATTGTCATAGCCTGGATATTGTCCCACAGGTGCTTAGAATATACAAATATCCTTTTGGGTTAACATATTCTGAAGAAGTTATTAATGATTTTCACTGTTTTTTCGATGAATGTGGGTTGGGACTTATTAGTAAGTTAATTAAATACAACGAAGTGACACTTGTAGTTTGAAAAATCAGGTGGAAAAATTGAATTGTGATATTTTGAAAGATTTGTTGTATACTGAGTATGAACATTTGTACAAAAAAGTTTTATTTAGGGTCAACAAAAGAATTAGTAATATATTCTTGAAGAAACAAAAAAAGTTGGCCAGAGATAAAAATCAATACGCAGAAGGAAATGTATACTCAGGGCCCTACAGAAATGAGAACAACATTAAAAGTAAGATGGAATATGTTTAAATCCACAGGGGAAGGGACAACCGAACATACAAGGGTGGAAAGAACTGATCACACACCACACAGGGGATTGGATGAGTCAGATTCCTTTTCTGAGCATAATAGACATTTTTTTTGCAGTTTGAAGGTCAAAGAGACTGGCCACCAAGACCCGACACCACATAGATTCCGGGCAGCATTATCAACACACGGCATATGGGGAGAACCAGGGTTAGAAAAAAGTAGGAAAGAAAGTGAAATAGTATGAGTGGCAGATACGGAGGGAAATATGTCCAAATACAAAGGATTTAACATCTTTAATTACACCTCTTTTGTACTTAAAAAGGAACATTTTAATCTTTTTTTTAAAGGGTTTAAATTTGTGTCCACTAGTTATGGGGACACAGCTAACACCCTAGTGGATTTCAAACTTTACCTTAGGAAGCTTAATCTGGGGATGCTTTATAAACGTTCTGGTGAAGAACAGAAAAGTTATTATACAGGTTTACATAGGAAAAGTATTATTATCCCACCTCTCCATCCAGTCCTTATGATGTTTGAAAAATGTGTTACTGATGAAATATATGAGGCATATAATAGAAATAGGAACAATATGGGACCCCCTAACTTGGACAGGGTTGTTCAATGACTTGAAGAGTGAATTGAGTCTACATATCATGCAACCTTACAAGGGAGGGGGAGTAGTACTTTACGGTACAGAAGAATATAACAATGCCATAACTAACATTCTTCTAGACAGTAACACTTATTCCCCAGTCTCTAAAAATGAGATTATGATAGCCTACAGTAGGATTGATTCCTTACTAGAAGAGTATCTGCTAGAGAACAGAATTGATGAAAAAACCTACTATTTTTTTAAAACAACTTAATCCCATTGTTCCTAACATCTTTGGGGTGCCTAAAGTACATAAATGTGTTAAGGATCCTCCTTTTAGACCGATTGTTTCTGCCAGGGGTTCTAAAACACATCCCTTGGCAGTATTTATTGATTACTGGACCAAAGAAATTGCATTTAAAATGGACCATTTAATCAAGGACTCTTGGGAATTTCTGAGTAAGTTAACACATGAGGTAAGGAAGACAGCCTAGGTTTTCTTACTATTGATGTTAGAGAGTTATTTACTAGCATTCCAAGATATGAAGGGCATCAGTATTTCAGTGACAGTATTAATAAGTTTTCCACCATGTCTAGTGACAAAATTCAACTGATTTTGGAACATATGGAAGTGGTGCTTGATCATAACTATATAAACTTTCAAGGTGAACACTACCAACAGACCAGTGGGGTGGCAATGGGGGCAGCTTGTGCCCCCATTTATGCCAATTTGGTTATGTTGGAGTGGGAACATGTATGTATTTAATTGCCCTTAAACAATATACGTCTGTATGTGAGATTCTTGGACGGTATATTTGTTTTGTGGGAAAAGGGTAAGGAGAGTGTGGACTCCTTTATGCAATATTTAAACGAGTGTACCACTTTTTTTTAAATTTACTTACACATGGGACAAGGAAAGCATAAATTACTTGGATACCACTATTTTCCAGACTAAGGAAGGTTTTAAGTCCAGAATATACAGAAAAAATACATGGTGTAATAGTTATTTACATTACACCAGTAATCATCCCATGTTCCAGAAAAAAAGTTTGATTAAGGTGCAAGCAGTGCACATTGCTAGAATGACCTCAGCCAGAAAGGACCTTGAAGGAGAACTAAAAAACCTTGGAGACATGTTTTTGGAGAGGGGATACCCTGGGAACATAGTTCAAGGTGTCCTTGAGGAAGTATATAGAGGGTGGGGTACCAGATATAAGGTCCTTTTGGGAAAGCCTTTGGATGAATTTAATAAACAAGGAAAAAATAATAAATACCAAAGGGCATGTGTAACGGAATTCAATGGTTTCACAGGACCTTTTATGAATATTATACGGGCAAGTTGGAGTATGCTTAAGGTAAACAAAGAATTTTATATTGTTTTGGCTGGGTCTTGAGAGCGGTCCAGGTGCCTGGAGTTTGGTGTGGTTTACAAACAGTGAATGTACTTTTTTCCTGCTGACATGGCCATGGAGATTCGGTCTGGAGATTCTACACTGATTGAGGAAGACGAAATATTTGGGTTGGACAGTGTTGGGCAAACCCAAAAAGAGCTATGCAAAGTAAGAGAGGAAGTATCGGCGTTAAAAGGGGATCTTACTCGGCTTATTGAAATGTTTAGTCAGAAGGAACCGAAGGGTGGAGCTGTATATTCAAGTTCGGTTTCACCTGTTTTTGCATGAGCCGTTGAAGCGCCGACTACATCGTCCCCACGCTTACTTCCAGCGGGTAATGGTGGTTTCATCCTCCTTTTTTAGGTACTGCATATCAACACATTACAATTATCTTTTTTGGTTCATCAGGATTATCAAACTTGATTTTCAGTGTATAGGCTACCACAAATCTTGCAGCAGCAAGTAGAAGAAATACTTGAATTTTTCAAAGAGTGCACAGTAATACAACTATAAATGCTGCCCCAAAAGCTATGGCAAATTTCCACCGCTTTCCTACATTATGTAAACTTCATCTCCATTAGACTACTACTAGCTATTACCACTAGAGAATTAAATGCCTTTTACTTTTAGATACCTGATCAAAAATGTTGTATTATACATGAAATAAATTACTAATCATTGCGAAGTGAAGGCAAACTATTTTCTACCGAGTCATCATGGCAATAGATCAGAAAAGAAGTGCTGATAATTGCAAAAGTTATAACCAAACAAGAAATATTTTTTGACCAAGACCTTTTTTTAACTATAGAAAAATCAGTCCTTATTCTTGGCAAAGGTGGAAGAGAAATTAGTTACAATAGTAAAGAATTTAATTAGAAACTGCTGTCTTTGAAAATTAAATATAGTATTTTTATAGCATACAGCACCTGATATTTTGAATGGAATGAAAACATGTCTGGGGAGCTTTGTGATATTAGTACCAAAACAAGAACATAGAACCCTATAAAGAATTAAGTTACTGAAAAATCATAATAAATTGGCAGGTATACTTAAGGTGATAACTGTATCATGCCATTTATCTTTTTTAAAAGTTAGAAATTGTTTTCCGACCTTACAGCAAGGGCGTCTTGCAAGAACTCTTACTATTCAAGAAGCCACAAATGTTACAATGTTACAAAGATGTTACAATGTTGGTCTTATTCCTGGGTTCAGTTATCTCACTACTTCCTTTTATGACACAAGTAAAGGAGCCATGTTAACTATCCTTCTAAGTGCATTCTAACAAATTAAAACAAGAGTGCATTTCCCCACCTGAGACAGAAAAGCACTCATTATTCTTAAACTCTAACCATATTGAATTACTATTCTGCACTTCTTCTAATCACTACAGAACTATGGACAAAACATTAAACTGACAGATTAGACAAAATGTGCCTAATCCCATTGACATTAGACAATTTTTGTTCAAGGAAAATAGAATCAGCGGTGACCAGGTAAATAAACCTGAAGCAGTAAACATTCTTTTCCTACAGAATGCATGCTGTTACCTGGGACAGTTTGCTAAAATTATGGGGGAAGGGACCCAAACAGCAAACATCCAATAAGTAAAAGCTCTGCTCTCCACAACACAGATCTTGCTCCTGGGAAGAATAAAATAGTGGCAGGAATTCTTGATGACTGAGTAGGATGCATTGGGAATTTGCACAAAGTGAAGCCTGAGGAACACCAAGACAGGATTAAAAAAATATATTGCACTTGTCTCCATTAAACATTCTCTAAAAACTGCACAGCTAGATATCTCTTAAAATTAATATGGTGGCCACTCATGGATGTCTATGTTACATTAAAATAATGGATAATTAATCCATCAGGTTTACTGAAAATTGTTGAAACATGAATTCTGATGTCATTTCCTTTAGCAAGTAAATAAAAAGTCAGGTGCATAACATTTCTACATTCTAAGTGATTAAAATAAACACTGACAAAAAAACAGACCATCAGATGGCATATATCTTGTTAAAGCACCCATAAATTTAGTAGTAGATAAGACAGTGACTGATAGGAAATCATGATAAACTTTGGCATTTGCAAACTACTTTCCAAAGAACAGACAGAAGCTATTTCTTCAGGGTATGATTTTTCTTATTAAACATAGTGCATTTAAATTTCATTTGCCTATACCCAACATTAAGTCTGCACGCGCGCGCACACACACACACACACACACACACACACACACACACACACACACACAGTGTAGACACCTGGTTCAGATTTTTACCTTCAAGCATATGCCAAATGTTGCTTGAAATTACAATGGAATATAGTTGTTTGCCTTAATTAGGACTTACCTGACAGGAAAATTCTAACAAATATTAATATTTGAACAACTGATATTTTGAATGATGACATTGCATTTTATTGACACTGTTTTACATTTGACATTTCAACTACAAAAATATTAAGAGCTGTAAAACAGTCTCTGCTTTTATATTCATTTAAATAAGGCATGCAGTACTATCTCTAATTCTAATTCTTTCCCATTTGGAAGACTCATATCCAAAATGTATTTATTTATATATTTATTTATGTATGTATTTATTGGCATTTGTTTACTGGAAAAGTCCACTGGGCCAAGAAGAACCCATTTTCAGTGGAGGCCCGGGAGAAGAGCTCCATGAAAGCAGTTAATATAAAATTACATAATATTGGAACAGTTTGTATTAACAAGAAACATAGTTATAACAGGCAGTATAGATAAAATAAAATAGAGCAGAAAAATAATATACAAATAGAAGGCATCAAAGTAAATCCAAGGTACATATTCTAGTATATGTGTATTAGTATTCTTACTTTATAATAAGCATTTCACATTCTTATTTAATATAATTCGAAATTTCTCTTCCAGAAATTTGTACTAGCCAAAGTAGCATAATTGATAAATGTCAAAGACATTTTAATAAAAATATTCAACAAATCCCAGAAGCTATGGCAGGCAAAGTATGTGATGAAATTCAGTGCAGAGCAGAGAAGAGATGCATGTTTTTGCAAACATTAGTTTTTGTACAGCACAGAGATCTACAGAACCAAATACCATACCTTCATTTTAAATGATTTTCAGATGAGGATTTTAAATGTGTATGCTAATGTGTCGGTCATCTTAAATGGTAATACTATTTCCAGTTCTTGAATCTAGCAAGATGCGTTAAGAGCATTTGTTTTTATTGCACAACAGAGTATACATGAAATATTTGTATATAGCATACAAATCCAAAACAAGAAATATAAACATGACTCAATAAGCTGATCGTCTTTAGGTCAGAAAAACTACAAATATTTATAAATGGAACAATATTAACAAGTACTCATTATAACCAGACATAACAACTCATTTTCTATAATGGCTGCTTATTAAGACCATTATTGCATAACATCTAGTATGCTTATTATAAACCTTCAGCTGATAGTGATTTGGTCTATTCCATTGTGATATAATATATAGTCTACCAATTCTCACCCAAATATTACAAAAACTTTTGCATATTCTTTTATGGTTTCAATCTTGCTGAGGGTCACCCTTAATTAGCTATGTTGGTTGGGCAAGTACACAATACCATCAGAATAATACAGATGCATTATACCTGCCCATTTCTGCATACATTAAAAGCACTTGTGAATACCACTTTCAAATGAGAAAATGTGCTACAGTCTTATTTTGTAACATTGTAGAGGAATTATTTATAACTAATTTAAAAGGAATTTGGATTAAAATAAGAATACATATCTGTATAACCCACCTTTTCAGCATTTTTGTTTAAAATGCATTGACTGCACTGTATCATTACCTCGAGCTTGTACTCTTAATTTACTTAAGAGAAAAATATAATTAAAATGTTCTGCTTGGTTGTTAAATTTATTTAGTTTAAGATAACTGAATTGCTTCATATATTGGATATGTATCCAGTTGTTGAAATCTGGATACCTACCGATTTACAGAACACCCAGCAGTATAATAGATTATAACATAACATTTCAGTTAAGGCAAATGAATAACACAAAACTGTATCAGAGAACTAGGGCAACAAAGTCTATGTCAAAGCAATTCTTCCCTTCAAGATTCAAAAATCATTTAATTTCATTAATTGTAGCATAATGTAACTGTTGTCAGGAAAGTTTATATTTTATCTAATTAATTTGTTGGTATTATTTACCATTTTCTTTATCAGTATTACTATTTATCATAAGGGATCATTTGCTTTTCTCTTTGTTGCCACAAATGATGATTTGTAAAGCACTATGAGGATGCAACTTAAATTGCAGGATATCTGAAAGCAGAGAGGTTCAGTCTGGAGGATTTTTAACACTGCATAATCCTAAGATTAAATAAGATATCAATGTATTTAAGTAACTTGTGCTGTCTACCTTTTCATTTTATTAACCTTAGTTTTGAATCATACCTTATTATGCTTCAGTAATGAATTAACTTCTATGGTATATTTTACTTGTACCACACATGCTTTACTGAGTATCATAATCTTCTTTTTGAGTAATTTTAGTTACTTGCCTAAACAGCTGGGATTCAGTTCTGTGGTAGCTATTTTCTGCTGAGGATAATATCAAGTGCTTGTAAATCTGCATACATCTGAAGTCTCTCTTAATGACTTTGATCTTAACCTTTTGGAGTTACATAAGTAGTACCAGAAAAGGTTTGTGTTGTCATGGTTTTAGGGATAAATATACATTTATTAATTTATGTATGGACTGTTGAGCAGGGTGCTGTGTGTTTATATGTGACTTCAGTGCAGGAAAGATTAGATAAAAGTAAGCAGTGGTGATGTATAAAAACTGCCAAAAAGCAATGCTTCAGAAGAAGCATTTAATACTAATTTCTGCTATGCAACAGCTCCCATTAAGGCCAGTTACAGCAGTGGGCGTGGCCAAGATATGCTCTAGATAGCAACAGTTTTCTTCAGCTCTGCCATGTTAACTTTTATGTGAAAAGACTTTTATTCAAAATCAATCCTAGCAAATCTTCATATATATTATGATAGTTAGTATTTTCTAGAATTGTGTTTAAAAATTATTCCAATTTAGTTCTTTTTTCCTGTCAAAAAATACAATGGAATATTTCACTCATCACTGACCTTCAGAATGAGCTTCTCAAAGGCTAATCACCAGGAAACAGCTCTTAAAAAGGAATTGCGATCCTTACTTACAAATATCCAGGCATTATCAACAATTGGTAAAATGGACTTAAAGCTGGATAATTTCTTTCTAAACAGATGGAGATCATTCATGAAGATCTTCAGCAACAAAAAACACAACTAACAGGAATTGAAGAAGCTTTAAATGATACTTCAAACAAAGGTGGATGACCTAGAAAATAGGTCACACAGGAGTAACATCAGAATCTTTGGTCTCCCAGAAAACATTGAGGATAACAACATGGTAAGCTTTTTAACATATTGGCTATCTGAAGTACTTGAGTTACCTGAAGCTCTATCTTATGGCATCGAAAAAGCTCATAGATCATTAATTTCATCTAGAACTAACAAAACTACATCTAATTCTGTTATTGTAAGATTCCTGTCATCGCATGACAAAGAAATAGTCCTAAAAACAGCTTGGGATAAAGCACCTATTAAAATAAAGGATGCTGTCATATGTTTTGATAATGACTATTCTCTGATTGTTATTGCTAAAAGAAAGATTTTTCTACCATTAATCAAAGAACTCAAAAAAGCTCAAGTTAAAACTAATCTTTTATTCCCAGCTAGACTAAAGATTATCTTGCATGATGGTCCTAGGATTTTTGAAGACTTGGATTCTGCACCGGTATTCATAAAATCAAATAAAGTATTGGACAAAATTTAAGAAATGGAATGGGCTAACTCCTCAATGAAAATAATGGCAGATGCATGTCCTGGACAACATCAGAAAAAAAGAAGAAACTAAAAAACAAGTGATATTTGAACTGTAACTTTTCCTACCGTTTGACTACTTAAACAGGTTTGAGTTATCATTGTCTGTTGACTTGGGTTTTTGATTCCCTGTCTAAAATTGTACTTGTGTTTCTTTAATAGTTATTCATTTGGAAAAAAATAATAAGGTAGGTAAAAGTGTTTCTTTATTATTTTTCCTTGTCTTTTCTTTTTTTTCTCTCTTCATATAATGTTTGTTTCTGTCATTTGGTATAATTCATGGAAAATGTCTTGGTTTTAGACTCTGTTACTTTTACAATAAGAAACTATGCATATAAGGAAGCCTGCCATTACTTGAACAGTCGTTTTAGATGACACTTGTTTACCCGACAAAATCTAAAAATTACTCACTGATTTTCCTGCCAGAATTGTTAGAGTTGCCTTTCTTTGCTTTTTCAGCTCAAGGAATCAGATGTTGAGCCACTCTGATGTTCGGCAGGCTTCTTTGGCTTCAGTAATATACATAATATAATCCAGTGATCTCTGACCTATGATGACATGATTATGCAACCAAAATAACGTGGTACTGCTAACACTTAATACAAGAAGAAGTTATAATACAAGAATGTAGGGTTTAATTTTCATTTATTATTATAAAATACCTTTAATACTTTTGTTAGTAACTTTTACAAATATAAATAAGTCTGTTCATAATTATCAGTGTTTTCAGGACATGTTTAAATGGCACTCTGTAATGCTATGGATGTTGATACTGAGCCTTTAGTCTGATTTAAAAGTAGTGCTAGAAGGTTGTGCAGTAGCAAGCAGCCCTAACCCTGTTTATTGGCTGATAATTACAAGTAACACATTAAATTTCTCTGAATTCATTTTTATGAAGGGAAAGAAAGGCATTTGATTTTAAACACTTCTTAGCTCCCTGAATGTTTTCACTTACTTGATGGTGTTACCATCAATTAACAGGCTGTATTTCTAAGTGTACAAATGAGTATAAAACATAATGGGAAATTACTTTCTGGTATACCAGCACATTAGAAAGGTAGATAAGTTCCTTTTTTACAGAGATTATAAAGGTTCTCATTAAGATATACACACTGAAAATGACATAGTATTGTTTGCTTGTAAGGCAACCTTTTGTGCAAATAATAACCTTAGACATATTCCAATAACATTTATTTGTTTGTTTGGTTTTAGTGACTGATCCACCAGGATTTATAAATTTAAGTTTTGAAATGGGCTGATATACAGTTTCCATATGGAACTGTTCTACATAGCACATTTAAGCTTAACATTAATGGTTTATTATAAAATTCACCTGTTCACATCTTTCATTAAATATATTTAAGACTAAGCAAACTTAAGTTTAATGGAAGTGCTACTGTACAACAGTTTTCTGTTTGAGCAATGAATATTTATTCTAAATGCACATTATACTGGTAGTGACAATGTATAAAAAATGTTCTGTTTTGGCTTTCTTACTATTTTAGTGTGAATTCAATTATTATATGGAGTATGTCATTTGAAACATTTAAGCATAACAACAGTGAATTTGGAATTGCTCTAGCAAGTGTATTTTAGATGTTATGAATGTATGGCTCTTCACCTGTAAATGTTTCACTGAAACAATCCATAAAACAAACTCATCACATTTGTTTACCTTAGGGACAATACTGGCCAAGTAATATGACACATACTTAAGTATGATAAGGGACTATTAAACAATTCTGAAACTCCATACATTTCTTCAAACAATTTAAAGTGCACTGAATTTTGTGTGGGGGACTGCCCTACAACAAAAATGAAATGGTTATAAGCAAACACAAATTTGTTGGCTTATTTAGAACTTTGATCTTAAGCAAACAAATAATTTGTATGAATGAATTGCAATTGATTTTTAGCAGATTTGTCACTGAAGATGAAATTGTGTACTTAAACAATATACCCACAACTACTTATTGTTTTGTTAAATTATATGAAGACTTGCTTGGTGTAATGATCTTAAACAAATGAATAATCCCTTTCCTTTCTTTCAGTAATAATCTGAATATAAATGTATGTTATGTGGGAACGATATCTGTCTTATTACATATAACTGGAAAATGTTCAGGAAAGTATATTGTTTACATTTATTTCCTAAGATTTGTATGATATTTGATACAATAAGCTCATCACATTTCCCACACTACAATATGTTATTGGATTATTTGATTTAAGTTATGTATAAAAGAAAATGAGTGTAGGCTGATGAGTTTTCTATATATGTAAAACACAGTTAAACAAAACAAATTACAATGGTAGTTGCTGA
Organism: Protopterus annectens; assembly: GCF_019279795.1. Classification (NCBI taxonomy): domain Eukaryota; kingdom Metazoa; phylum Chordata; order Ceratodontiformes; family Protopteridae; genus Protopterus; species Protopterus annectens. The sequence goes on from NC_056742.1 coordinate 361,365,449, forward strand.
ATATCTGCTGTTATAGATTGGGTGGCAGATTTGGAAGGGTATGTGTCAATTTAATTTCATGAAACTAAATTATCCAGGTTTTAAGTATCTTTTTTGACATCCACTATGTTTGTTATGATAAAAGACTCTAGAGTAAGATTTATTTTGAAATATTGTTTCTCAATAATTTTGTTGCTGAGGGAGAAAAACATTAAATCAACATATAATACAGAAAAAAGGGAGAATTTAATGGTCATTCTTATCTTAGCCTTTATAGATAATCAAAATGTTTCTTTTGAAAGGTATTTTTATTAATATTAATGGTCTAAACAGTCCATGTAAAAGAGGAAGTTTGCTTACATACTTAAAACTACACAAATCTCACCTAGTTTTTTTTTTACAAGAAACACATCTCCTAAAAGAGAATATGTCTAAGTTAAATATTAAAATGTACACAGTATTATCTAGCTCAGAACATACTCAAAAAAAGAAGAGTATCTATATTCTGGAACAATACATTATATCTTCCTAAGATTATAAAAACTTATAAAGATGGCAAAGGAATGTTTTGCTCAGTTACAGTAGAAATCAATAGAAAATTGTTTACCTTTATGAATATATATTGGATTCCAGGAATTGGGGTTAATATAGTTCAACAACATTTAAATCAAATTGTGCTTTTATCTGAAGGAAGCATCATAATAGCGGGTGACTTTAACTGTATTTTAAATGAAAATAAAACTAGTGTCCCTGGTAAGAGGAGGATATCATCTCAGGCCAAGCACCTGATTGATTTTATAGATTCATATCATCTTAAAGATTTTAATATTCAAGCTGATCCAAAATCACATTTTTCACTTTCTTTTCTCATAGACATGGTTATTTTTCTAAAATAGATAGAGTCCTTATTTCTAATGAAATGATTAATAGCTTATCTAAAACCAAGGTCATCTCCTGTCCATTATTAGATCATAATTTCATAACTTTTGCTTTAATAATTAGTTCAATGTTTAATAGTCAAATTAAAAGAATACCAGCTTATATTACTAAACTAAAAGACATCAACGAATTTCTAACCTCTGAAGTTCAGAATTTTATTGATTTGAACACTACTGTAGATGCCTCTGTAATATTTGTGTGGGATGCTTTAAAAGCTTATCTATATGAGAAAGTGTTTAGTTGGTATACTAACAAAAGGAAGCTGTGGGATAAAGATTTGCAAGTGATACAGTCTAAATTAGATAAATTAAAACTTAAGAATAATATGAACAAAACTAATATAGAGGCTAGTGAGGGAATTAGTAAACTAAATAAATATCTAGAGATACTAAATCATAAAACTATGAGTAGTTTGGAAAAGTTCAAATTTATAAACTTCTCAATTAGCCCTAAATCCCTAAACAAGCTATCAAATAAAACTAAAAGGCTGAGTAAACTTAACCATATTAATGGGATTTACTCCCCTAAAAAAAAGGAAATGTTTATGAATTACAAGATATATTAAAGAAATTTAGGGATTTTTTTCATAAAATCAACCAAAATTCAAACACCACAGAATCAAGAGATAAGAGGAAAGACTTTATTAACAAATATACAAATAATAAACTCATTAAAAAGCAGATAGAATATCAATATAAACTTATCTCATTTACAGACCTTCAAAATCAAATTAGTGAACTAAAGTTTAATAAAGCCCCAGGAAATGATAGAATCTTCCCTGAAATTTATAAAATTATGCCCAAAGTTGCCCTTAATTTATTACATATTTTTTTAATAACTCAAATGGATAACCTTAGCCCACCCTCTTGGAAATATACCTTTATATCCCCAATATTAAAATCCAATAAGGACCCTTCTAAATGTTCTTCTTATAGACCTATTTCTTTATTGAATGTTGATTACCAAATGTTTGTCTATTTTTGCTGATAGATTAAAGAAATTTCTTCCGACCTTGATAGACAAAGATAAGACAGGCTTTATTATTAATAGATAAACATACAATAATATAAAAAGAATTACAACACTAATTAACTATGCTAAAAATAAAAAAATAACAATAATAAGCTTAGATATAAACTGTGCTTTCAACTCAGTCAGTTGGGATTACTTGTTTATGTTATTAGAAGAGTTAAACATCTTTAATAATTTTATAAATTTAATCTCACATTTTTATAGGAACTCAAGCTTATATAAAAATAGGTACTAATATTTCACAAAATATTCCAATTTCAATCTAATAAGAATGGAAAAATACATTGAAGGTTTTAAAATAAATCCAGACATATCATCAAAAATACAACTATTCGGAGATGATATTCTTATTACATTAGAGAGAAATAATTATTCCATTACTACCCTATTTAAAATTATGGAAATTTTTCAAAGAAAATCAGGCTTCATTTTTAATAATAATAAAACAAAAATACTCCCTATCTATCCAAATAACTATGAATTAGATAAGAAATTTATTAAATCAGAACAAATAACATATCTGGGAATTATACTAACTAAAGACAAAGATATAATACGTCTTAATTACAATCAAAGTTTAAATGCTATTAAGGGTCATATAAATAATTGGAATAAACTTCTTTTTACAATGGAAGAGAGACTCTCAATAATTAAAATGATAATTCCAAAAATATTATATATTATACAGTCAACTTTGTTACCTCCACCAAAATCAAGAATAAAAAATTTAAATTCAATAATATTAAGATTTTTATGGTTTCCAAACAAACCTAGAATGGCATTAACATATTATATAAAACATTGGTATAATGGGGGGATAGGCTTTCCAGACTTGGAATTATACACAATTTCTTCTATAATTAAAAATGTATATTTATTAATAGAAACCATGTTATGCTGCCAAATGGAAAAATACTGGAAGGTATTATCTTTGTATTTATGCACTATGCCTAAAGCTCACAAGTTATCCATACTAAATAGCCAATTTATGTGGTTATTAAAAATGTATTTACTACATATACTATACTAACATATACATCTAATTATATATCACTCCTTTTAAACAACTTTAGAAAATTTATTTATAAATTCCCAGTCTACAACTAATGTTTTTCCTCCTATCTCCTACAGCCTTCACACAGAGTATTATATGCATTTATTATTTATTGACAGTTGTTGACTGGGAAAGTCCACTGGGTCAGAAACCCATTTTCAGTGGAGGCCTGGGGAGAAAAGCTCCTCAGTTAAACAAAGTATTGTACAATAATTATGCAAAAATAAGTAAAACAGTATAATGTTACAGAGATGCATGTAGATTCTCAGTAATTTACATTTGATTTAGAAAAATAAGTTGTTGTGTCTTTCGGCTTATCCTGGTTAGGGGTCGCCACAGCGGAACTCCGGTCCGCTAATGTTTGGTAGTGGATTATTACGTGCCGAGTTACCAGCCCTGATGCACAACCTTCAACGAAGGCATGCCCATTCACACATGCCTCCACACAGAAGATGCTCTAGCTGAGAATCGAACGGGACAACGTCTTGCTGTGAGGTGACAATGCTACAGCAGCACCATTACCGTGGGTGATTTAGAAAAATAAGTACAAAACAAATATACCTGTATATTCTCAGTGATATACAGTCAATCAGAATAGTAGCAGTGAAATTTTAGTAACGTATAGCAGACTTTCAATCCACATGAGTAGTCAAGAAAACATAGTAAAAATTGATACGTTTCATACGTTGGAGAAATAAATGATTCAGTTGAGAAATAGCAGATGCCTGAGTGGGTTAAGACAGATTTCTAGAATAATATGTGTGTGAAGTTAAGGGGGTTACACTGTATTTCACAAGTACAGCTGGGATTTTTAAAAAAGTGGGGTTTGAGGGCAGTTTTAAAGGCTTTAAGTGAGTCAAGCTGAGTAACTGAAGAGGAGAGGTTATTCCACAGTCTGGCAATGCTATATGAATATAGGCATTGTCCTGCTCTCTTATTGGGTCTAGCTACATTTAGAAGGGTTTTATATGAGGAGCTGAGGGTGCAAGTAGGTGTGTGTGTGTGTGTGTGTGTGTGTGTGTGTGTGTGTGTGTGTGTGTGTGTGTGTGTGTGTGTGTGTGTGTGTGCGCAAGACAGTGTGTAGTGCGGGACAGCTGTCAGGTTGGAAAATTAGCTTATGAGCAAATGTTGAGTGTAGTAGAGATGGTGTTGAAATTCTAGCCAGGACAGGTCTGAGAGAGCATTGCAGTGTTGTGTGAGGTTGGGCATGTTGGAGGCAAATTTTGCTATTTTGTCGTAGCTCGATTGCAACTTATTACTGAGGGATGTATGGAGGTTGGTGAAAATGGGGCTACCATACAAGAGGGATGGGATAAGTAATGTGTTAGCTAGTTTTAGCTTATTTTTTTTTTATCTGGATAAAGTGTATGATGGCATAGTTTGCCCAGTCTGAAGTGTATTTTTTTACTGTATTATGTGTTTTTCAAAGGAAAGTTTGTCATCAATAGTAATTCCTATATGTTTCACGTATTGCACCTGTTCAATTTCTGTTTTGTTGTGTGAAAATATTTTGAAATCTACAGATGCAGGTTTAGATGAGAATAGAAACAGTTTAGTTTTATTTGGGTTCAGCATTAATGCTCCTCCGACCCTACAAAAATTTTATTATTTAAAGAAAATAATCTAATATATTAGTTCTAGATTATGGTAAATGATTTGAAAACTTATGATAATTTGAGATATGAGTTTGAATTAAATAAACATTTATGCTTAGAATTACAAATATATAGACAGTTTCTTTTAAATAAAATTGATTTGATGTCACCCACAAGTAAAAAAATCTATCCCAAGTTGTTAAATTACTTGATTATGAAAATTCAACATAAATTTCTTGTTAAAGGTAAACTCTCACAAATTTATAATATAAATAGAGAAGAAACATGCAGTTGTCCAGAAAGCTTTTTGAACTTTTTCAATACAATTAATAATAACCAACCCAATGATCAAGATAAAAAATATACTAGAATCAGCCAAAATGACCACTTCTTCACTTAAATGGAGGTTATTTACATGGAAATGTATGTATAGATCATTTTTAACACCACATATAATGAGCAAAATCAACAGGAAGGATCATATTTGTTGAGATACAAACTAGAAATAAAATTCAGACTGGGCTCATATGTTTTATTATTAGGTAGTTTTAAAAAAACTATTGGGGCAATATCAATAACCTACTCCAAGCTTTCTTTTCTTTTTTCAAATAATTTTTATTAATTTTGTAAATTGAAAAAAATACAGTTCAAATATAACAAAAGACCAAAAATGTAACTATATACAAGAGTCCACAGCAGTAATACAGTAAAACAAACATTAACACTTTTCTAACAGATCATTTAGTTTTTGACAATGTTTTTCTGATGAGTCATATTCGATGTCCTTAAGTTTAAAGTTGAAATGTCCAAGCTTTATTTTCTGACAACTTTCCCCTTTCTAAATCTCTGGTTCTTTTTAACACACCAATACCCTCATGTGTTAAAAAAATAAGTATCCTCTGGTTTGGTCAATATTAGCTGTTCATAGGTAGATACTAGGCTATCTGCCCTAGGGCATTTATAAGCCTAGCCAGAGTGTATTTGGCTTCCGCCTCCCTATTAGATTAGCCTACTGTGCCTCTGTAAAGTAGGTCACAGAAGGTACCCTTTTAAGATTATTTTGCTGTGCCTCTGTCTAGCAGGGACACAGAAGAGATCCCAGGGGCGAATTTGCGATTTCCCATCCACGCGTCCAGATTTCGCTTGAAGAGTGTCAGCGAGGGGCTATGTCTAACATGAACTGGGATTCTATTCCAGAGTGAGGGAGGCTCTGGGAAATTAATCCAGCATGTCCTATTTATTTTTGTGCTGAGGTTTAGGTCCCAGGAGCGTGTAGCTCTAAGGGACTTGGATTTTTTAAGGTGGAGCACGTCCATTAATTCTGGGTTTGACATGGCTTTGTACATCAGGCATAGATCGCCTCTGAGTAGGCGATAAGCAACTGAGTAGAGCTGGAGTTTCTTTAGTTGAGCTGCATAGGACATCTGTTTGTAGCCCATGATTCTCTTGGTGAGATACTTTTGGGATCTCTCAAGTTGCTGCAGGTGTCGGGTAAGGTACATCCCAAAAGGGGCATTGTATTCAATTATGGGCCTGATGAGTGATGAGTAGAGGGGCACAATGACCTCTCTTGATCTAGATCCGAACCCTTTCATGATAAGGTGGGCTATATAGAAGGTCTTTCTAACCACTTTGGCAACGTGATTATCAAAGGAGAGATTGCTATCTACGTTGGTCCCCAAATCTCTAATTACTTCTTCCGTACTTAATGGATTACCACCTATGTGGTAATTTGTGGGCACCTTGTTTTTCCCAAAGGGATGACTATGCACTTTTAGTATTTAGCTTGAGGCCGTGGCTCTGGCACCAAGCATCCGTTTCTGTGAGACCCTTTTGGAGGATGCTTGTGTCAGCTGGCGATTCGATTATGGCTCCCAGTTTGCAGTCATCTGCAAACTTTGTCAGCCATAATCCCCCATGTTAGCCTGAACCTCAGAGAAGTATATACCGAACAAGAGAGGTCCCAGAACTGAGCCCTGTGGGATGCCACTTGTAACTGGTTTGGATTCGGACATGGCACCTGCGATTCTGACTATGTGGGTTCTATCTCTGAGCCAGTTTGCAACCCATCTTGTGATATAGGGGTTGATATTTAAGCTGGTAAGCTTATTTATGATGCCCGAGTGGGGTATTGTGTCGAAGGCTTTTGCGAGGTCCAGGTAGGCTGTGTGGACTATCTTGCCCTCATCTATGGCTTTCGTAACTGTTTCAAAGAAATCAACTAGGTTTAAGAGGCAAGATCTGCCCTTAACAAAGCTGAATTGGGTAGGGTCCAGTGTCTGGAGGCTCCCAATGTCTTTGTTTATGAGTTCCATGATAATACGCTCCATAGCTTTACAGACCAGACTAGTCAGGCTTATGGGGCGATAGTTTCCAGGGTCCGTTGTGGCACCACCTTTGTGGAGTGGGACCACTGTAGCTGTACGCCATTCTTTGGGTACATATTCTGTAGTAAGGCTAAGTTTGAACAGTGACTTAATGTGAGGGTTCAGTTCTTCTTGGAGCTAATATAAGACACAGCCTGGGACACCGTCCGGTCTCATAGATGCTGTGTGTTTTGCTTTGGAGAGGGCAGTTTTCACCTGTGCATCTGTGATGTCAGGGAGGTTACATTCAGTTGGAATAGGCATTTGCTCCTTTGGGGGAGAAGGGGGGGGAGTTTGCGCTGAATCTGTCAGCCAGGATGTTGGCTATGTCTGTAGGTTCAGTATATTTTGTACCGTTATGCAACAATTCAGAGCTTATCTGGGAGTTTCTGCCCATGTTCCTGACATAACTAAAGAAGGCCTTGTGATTATCTTTAGTGTCTAGGGCAATTTTTCTTTTGAAACTGGCCTTTGATGATTTTTATGAGGGATCGAAGTTTCTTGCTAATACTGATCAGAGATGCCTTCCCTTTTTGGGATTTTGCTCTGTCATGTAGTAGCTTCCTCCTTCTGTTGTATAGTTTATTTATGGCCGGGGTCCACAAGACTGGTCTCCTGTTTTTGGAGGAGTGAGTCTTGGATTTGGGATAGCACGATCCATGCATTCCTGCAGGTGCTCACAGAATGCATTTGTAAAGGATTCTGCAGATTGGGCTGTATTATCCTCTGGCCCAGGGGCTTTGAAGGATTCCACCTCAGTCTTGAGAAGTGCAAAGTTGGCTTTTGAGAAATTCTTTACAGTGATTTCCTTGGCTGGGGGTGGGGAAGGGATATGGATGTCAAGGGAAATTTGTTTATGGTCTGATCTTACCAATGAGGGTTTACCTCTGGTGTGGAACATAGAGTCCCCATGTTGGTGATGACCAGGTCCAATATGTTGTTCCCTCTTGTGGGAGTGGTGACCAGTTGTTCCATTGTGTTAGAGTTTATAAATTCAAGGAACCGTTGGGCGAGGGTGTTTGGGCTTGAGTAGTTTTCCCAGTCAATGTTTGGGTAATTGAAGTCACCCAATAACATAGTGTTTGGAGAGACCTTCATATTCTCCAGTGTTCTCAGGAATGCCAAGTGGGGTTCCTGTAATAGGGAGGGTGTTCTGTAGCAGGCTACAAACTGAAAGGCAGTTTTGCCTGCTGTTAGTTGCACATGGATGGTTTCCGATGCTTCGTGCAGTGCCACTAACCTGGAGGTGTAGGTATCTTTGATGAATATAGATACTCCCCCTCCTTTTGTGCTTCGGTCCGAGTTTTGGGGCCGAAACGCATGGTATGAGTTATAACCTGGTAGTGCTGGGGTGCTCTCAGGTGCCTTGAACCAGGTTTCTGTTACTGCACAGACATCGATTTTCTCCATACTGAGGAGAGTGGCTAGAAAAGTCATAAGAAATTGGAAATCTGATGTCTCTTCCTCTTTTTATGAATTTAAAAATATTATTACTGAGGTTTGTAATTTGGAATAATTGACCATTAAAACAAGATCCTTTAGAAAAACTTTTTCATATAATATGTTCATATAATATGTGGAATAATTTACAAAGTTTATTAGAAAAAGAACTTGTTTGCATATGAAAGCAACAATATTTACTATTGCTAATACAATACTTACAAATGGACATATTTGTAAATACTTTAGTTAGGTTGTGTTTACTAAATAATCTTCTTTTCCGAAGTTTAATTCGCATAGACATCATATGTATTTGTTTGTTTATATTCAAAATCAAATAAATTTGTTTTCAAAAAAAAAAAAAAAGACCAGTTACAGCAAAAGTGCTTAAATGTTTACTTTGTATATATTTTGACTCAGACGCAACTTGCTACATCTTGCTATTCTAAATCACTAAAATAACTTTCTTCAATACTTAATGAGTTTGCTGCAAAATTAAAGGGATGAATATAAGCATGTGCCTTCATGTAGGATGGCATGCAATTAAATCTTGCTTCGCATGAATTACATCTGCAGTTAATGTCTAAAAACAGAAACACAAACTATACTTTGTAACACATTGTAACACATACTATAATGTAAAGTTAAATCTTGCTAGTAGTAATAACAAAGATTTCATATATATATATATATATATATATATATATATATATATATATATATATATATGTGTGTGTGTGTGTGTGTGTGTGTGTATACAAATAACGTTTTAGCTGATAATTTGAAATGCCAGTGGTGATTTTCTTTTCTTTCTTTGTTTATTTTATTTTTATTTATGTAGTTTAATTAAATTTATATATTTATTTATTGTGGGGAGGAGTCCACCCTGATGAACTGTAAACATGCTGGTCAGTTTATTGCCTGCTTGCCTTATTTGTTTATTTTAATCAGCTAATACTGGGCATTAGAATGTATAGGAAGTCAAATAACCAGACATGTTTTTCCTGTTGCCCTAAATACAAGTTTACTCCCTCACCTTTCATTATGCAGATGACATGAAACAACAACAATGTGGATGTTGCACCTTCTCTGACATGTACAGTCAGATTGCAGATCTGTTTAGCCAGCCTTAACTCATTCCTTATCTACAGTAAATCACATGGTCTCTAGTGGGAATTCTGCTAATATAGATGAGAACTACACATCAACTCTTTAGATTGTCTCACTCGGATGTCAGTCAGCTCCATGGTGTGTGTGCTACTAATCATATCCAGGTTACTGGCATCTCTGTCAGTTGAGACCCCTCTGTGCCTTCTGGCTAGCACTGTGTTGTGATGATTTTGCTTAAAATTTCCTGTTCTAAATGAAGTATGCACTCTTGCCATCACATAGATAGATATATCAGTTAATTCAAGAAATTTACAAACTAAAGCATACACTCTCTGCGCCTTCTATTTTCCAAAAAAGAAAATAAATTCTAGATTCAGCTTTGTCAGTAAACAGGCCTTACTGCAGCTACAAAATCGATTTGCTAAGCAGTACGACAATGCGATGTAACTCAGGCAATGTGTTCTTGTCCAGTAATTTATTTCTGCACAGTCTTAGTGAGCAGATTGTACATTAGAGGTACATAATGTCACCTCTTACCTGGTATTGTCTGAGTCTATGGTGTGAAAGAGTTTTTCCAGTTCTTCCTCATTAAGAGTGCCATCAGAGAAGAAGGCCTGAAATTCCTCCAGAGAAAGCTTACCATCATCTGAAAGACAAAATATTTAGTTTATGGTTAATAACTATCTTTCATCCTTTCTTCTCCCTTCATCCTTTAAATCATTATATATGCTTCTAGAATTATAAAATCGATTGCTATTGTTATAACTTTTCTCATTTGTATTTCCAGTGAATTTATTTAACAACTCATATTGTATTAATAGATATAAATTTTGCATTCTTTTGAGTTACTTATATCTGATGTCTTGAACGACAACTTTTTAAGTATCTGGAGCTTTTCTCCACAACCTTCCACTGAATAGAGGTGCCAATGGCCCAGTCAGATTTTCCTGGTAAACAAATGTCAATCAGTCAATCAATCAATCAATCAATCAATGTCACATTTGCTCAGATTAAATGACAGTTTCCAGTGTACTACTAGTACAGGAGCTAGTACTGGAGCTGGTTCTGTTCAGTGTCAATGAAGTCTAATTACTGAATGGCTGGAAAGAAAAAAGCCTGACGTTTTTACTGATGACCATAGTTGAGAAAGAGGTTAATGTAAAAAAGAGACTTTGCATGACTGAAGGAATGATAAAAAACCTATAATTCAATCTTAAAATGTTAAATTGTTCAATGGTGATGCAAAGGCTCAGATAAAGAATGTACAGAAGGGACAGAAGGCACCCCAGTCAAGAATCAAACCAGAGAACCTCTTACCTTGAGGTGACAATGCTAACCACTGCACCATTGTGCTGCCCAGCTATAAAGAGTAGTCTGTCAGAGTTTGTCAACTGTTAAATGCTATTCATCATCATTGTAACATTGTGTATAACTTAAATAGCACACTTATATGCATGTGCTTACTTGTGTGAGTAAATCTCAGTATTATAATTGATAAACTATACTTATGTAAAAGTATCACATTACTTTAGTTAGTAACAGCAATATATTACTTTTTTAGAAAAGTAATAAGCAATAGTAATATATTGCTTTCACTGAAAATTAACTAGTTATAGTAATTTATTACTTTTATAAGTAACTAGCACAACACTGTTAAAGATAAATACACCTCCAGATTGGTTAAACAGTATGATTCCTTGGAGACACTTCAGGCGTAACTTAATGTTGGTAGGACACGTATTCAAATCATTGCCAGCTACATGACCTCCTCCATGAATCAAGACACTCACTTTGCCTACTTGGATCTACTGGAATCCTTCAAGATACACCCAAACACCATGGTTCTTGTTGATTTTAATTACCCAACCATTTACTGGGTAAATTACTCATGCTCAAACTCATTTGCATTTACATGAACTCCAACTCCCTGGATCAGCTGGCGGACACCCCAACTAGGGGAGCCAGCATCTTGGATCTGATGCTTACCAATATGTGGGACCACTGTAGCACCCTCACTGTGAGGTTTTCCCTTGTCAGATCTGACCACAAATCAGTTTCATTCGAAGTGGCTATCACACCGGACCCACCCCCCCTCCCCCATAGCAGCAGCTAAACTAAAAAACTTCTTCAAAGCAGATTATATCCTTCTAAGGGATGGTATAAACAGCTTCACTGCACCTCCCCCCTCAGATGTAACTAGCAACTATGCATAGTTCTACATCAATGCTTTTTGCAAACACCTGTATAACTGCATTGACATGGCTGTACCTGATAGGGCCAAAACAAGCTCTTCAAGGAAGAGCAAACCTGCCTGGTGGACAACTGCCATTTACAGGCTTTACAATAAGAGGAAGAAATTGTCATCCAAAAGTAAGAGGGGAGTGTACCATAAACTGGAAGCACTTCGTCCTCAGCTTAAACAAGCAAATAAGACTTTTTGTGAAGTCCTCCAAAACAAACTATGAATCCAAATTGATATCCTCGACTAAGGACAACCATAAGGCATTCTTTAGTTACATCCATAGCCTAAATGGTAAGACCCAGATTTATACTGAACTGGTAGTTAATGATACCACATACACTGAGCCTGTGGATCTAGCAAACCTGTTAGCCAGTGGGTTCTGTGAAGCTTCACTCCCCTGTCCACACCATACATACCCCATGACAGGTTGTAAAGGCCCTCTCTAAGGCCAAAAAACAACATATTTGGGACCTGATAACATCCCAGGATGCATCCTACATGGGCTTCAACAAGAATTACCAACAAAATTGGGTACTCTTTTTAGTCAAAGTCTAATTACTGGCTTCATCCCAGCTAAACTGAAAATGGCCACCGTTATCCCCTTGCACAAGGGTAGGGCTTCCACTGACCCTGGGATGTACAGACCTATTAGCCTGACTAGCCTTATCACCAAGGCCATGGAGTGAATCATCATGGACTTTAGCAACAAAGATGTATGTAATTTCCAAACACTTGACTGTACACAGTTTGGATTTGTCAAAGGGAGATCGTACTTGTTAAACCTGGTGGACTTCTTCGAGACAGTCATCAGAGCCCTAGATGAGGGAAAAACTGTGCATACAGCCTTCCTGGACTTGGCCAAGGCTTTTGGCACTATTCCCCACTCCGGCATTATTGACAAACACACTCAGCTAGGTATCAACTCTTATATCATTAGGTGGGTTGCTAACTGGCTCACAGATAGAACCTATACAGTCAAAATAGGGGAATCCACCTCGAAGAGCAGACCATAACCAGTGGTGTTCCACAGGGGGTCAGTCCTGGGACTTCTACTGTTCGGAATCTAATGATCCAAAGTACAAGCAAAAACTAAAGGTCTATGGCTGACAAAGTTTGCTGATGACTGCAGTCTGGGAGCAGTCATAAAATCACTAAATGATGTCAACATCCTACAAGATGGTCTTACGCAAACAAATAATTGGTTCCAAAGTCACAGCCTTAAATTCAGTGCAAAAAATGTAGTATCACCTCTTTCAGTAAAAGCAATGTTCCTGCTTAACTACCACATCAATAGAAACACCCTAAGCATGCACCCAGTGGTGAGAGACCTAGGCGCACATGTTGACAGCAACCTTACCTTTGATCACCATGTCTCCATAGTGGTAAGAAGGGCATTCTGTGCTGCTCATCTCATAAGTAAGGGTATTGCCTCCAGAAAAAAAGAAGTTATAACTTTTCTGTACTCTTCCCTCATCAGGCCAATAATTGAGTACAATGCCCCTTTTGGTATGTCCCTTTCCAGGCACCTGCAGCAATTGAAGATAACACAAAAGTTCCTCACAAGGGCAATTCAAGGTATTCACCATGTCTCCTATGCGGCTCGGCTAAAATTGCTGTGACTTTACTCTTTTTCATACAGACCACTCGAGGCGATCTCTGTCTTGTGTATAAGCCAATCTCTGACTCTGCTTTATTGGAAATGCTGTATATCCGTAAGTTCAATTACTCACGGGTTACTCGCTCTAAAGACCTTAACCTGGCATGTGACATTAATAGAACCTGCTGGAGGGACAAGTTTGTCTCCCTAAGGTTACCGCACCTGTGGAACAGACTCCCAATGCATGTCAAGCAGAGCACCTCTTTGGCCTTCTTCAAGAACAGTCTGGATGACTGGATGATTAACCATAAATTCACCCCGGGGGTTCACCCTGGACAGGGGCAATAGGTGCTGATCATGGGAACAAGGGCATAACTTGGCTAGGCTTGCAAGGTCCCTAGGACCATTAGCTTAGTAACTTCCTATGATCCTATAATCATCATTCAAGAATGCATGGAAAGCATGGTGACACAACTCAAGAATGCACAGAATGGATGTAACACAACTGTGACGAATGAGTAGCAAAAAAAGGAAATAAATGTTCTTTATTGGGATTTGCACATTGTCCAGTAGAGATTCTGTGGGTCAAAGACAGTCTTGACTTGGGTTAAGAATCTATATTATTGTGGAAGTAATCTCTCCTGCATGATCTTTTCATTTCATTAAAAGAGAAAACTGCTCCAGAAAAAGAAAAGATTTATTTACTACCGACGTACTAAAATCTCCCCAATGGTCAAAAAGTTAGTTCATGCTTGTCATAAGTGACCCCAATTTAGCCAGTTTTCATGGATCTGCCCATGAATGTCCTTGCAAGCAAAACTGGTGTGAGTCAAGAACAGAGATGCGTGTTTTATCAAAGATTAGAATCAGTACTATTTTTCAGTTGCATTCCGTGCATGAAAATATTTCTTACGCACATAGCTGAAGCTAGACACTTATGCTCTCATGTATTCATACGAGTTCATTTGTATTGTATATGTCTACGTGTGCTTAAATGTGTGTGTTTTCTAACAAAATTGTGGACTTTCAAAAATGCAGATTTAAAGTTCACTCAGCTATAGTGGTACACCTTACCTATTGATGTTGTGAAATAATGACAAGTAATTACATGGACTTTAGATTTTTTTCTAATATTTCTGCACATTATAGATGACATTTTATATATATATATATATATATATATATATATATATATATATATATATATGTGTGTATATAGGTGCTGAACCTTTTGTCAATAAATGAACTTGTCAACAGATGGCAGAGCTGATACAGTTGATTGAATATCAACTGACTGAAATGTACTGACTTTGCATTTATGAGACTGCGGTACAGTGGGCTTTGGGGAATATGCCCTTTTCCCACTGTCGTCCGATCTTGAAGTTGGTATATAAGTCACAGGATATGCAGCAGGGTTTGCCCCTTTGCAAAAACACTTTTTGTAATCATTTGTGGATCAATGTTATTGCGGCTCAATATTTTGTGTCAAGTGATTTGAATGTGGACATTTGTGCACATTGATGAAAAGTTATCTACTCACGCACACATATATATTATACATTTATGTATGTAATGCATATACATAATGTGTGTGGGCATGTGAATGCATATGTGTAAAATTTTGTGGGGTAAGAAACAACAATCTAAATGGGAAATTGGGTGTCCAGAATGTGTACCAAACAAGTTCAGCAAGTTCCTTCAAAAAGTATCTGAATCACAATATATATTTACATATATATATATATATATATATATATATATATATATATATATATATATATATAGGTTCATAGGTTGGTACTAGGCTATCGGCCCTAGGGCCTATGCAAGCCTAGCCATAACAATTCCCTGGATATTTCTTCCCACAATATTTACTTTTCTGGACCCCTGTCTAGCAGGGTGACTGACATGATCCCCGGGGTGAATTTCCTATCTCCCATCCAATCATCAAGGTTTCTTTTGTAGAGGGCGCTCAGCTTGACATGTATGGGCAGTCTATTCCAGAGTATGGGGAGTCTCTTGGTCAGGAGCCTATCCCTCCAGCATGTTTTGTTCATTGTGATGACAAGGTTTAGATCCCTGGAGCGTGTGGCTCTGAGGAATTGGGATTTCTTTAAGTGGAGCATGTCCAACAGCTCAGGGTTTTATATGGCCTTGTATGTTAAGCAGAGATCGCATCTGAGTAGACGATATGCCACAGAGTATAGCTGGAGTTTTTTTAGACGGTCAGCATATGGCATCTGCTTTAGGCCTGTGATTCTTTTAGTGAGGTATTTCTGTGGCCTTTCCAGCTGTTGCAGATGTTTTGTGAGGTACAAACCAAATGGGGCATTATACTCTATAATGGGTCTAATGAGGGATGAGTACAGTGGGACAATGACCTCCTTTTTTCTGGATGAAAAGCCCTTAGTGATGAGGTGTGCACATAGAAGGATTTCCTGACTGTTGTGGCGATGTGGTATATATATATATATATATATATATATATATATATATCTCTATATATATATATATATATATATATATATATATATATATATATATATATATATATGGTTCCCATTCAGAAGCCTGAAACATCATAAGCCTGAAAATCAAAATCCTGAAAGACCAAAATCCTGAAACTCAAAATCCTGAAAACACAAAATAGACATACTGATGTCATTGTTTTATTATTGTTTGTGTGGTGTGTGGTGGTAGGTCCTGTGTTGGGGGTAGGTGTGGTTGGGTTTTTATTTAGGGTGTGTGGTGGTTTAAGTGAGTTAGTGACAAATATTGGGGTTAGGGAGTTAGGGTAGGGGCGGGGGTTAGGTAGTGGTGTGCGAGCAGTGGGACCTTAGGGTTAGGGTTAGGGTCAGGGTCAGTTGGTAGATATTAGTGTCTTTATAGTGACATATTAGCATTATTTGTGTTTTCAGGATTTTGAGTTTGGATTTTTTGTCTTCAGGATTTTGGGCTCAGGATTTTGAGTTTTCAGGATTCTGAATTTTCAGGCTTTTGGTTTCAGGATTTTGATTTTCAGGCTTATGATGTTTCAGGCTTCTGAATGGGAACCATATATATATATATATATATATATATATATATATATATATGGATTCACTTCAGTTGACTGAAAACTCAGTTGACCAAATTTCATTTCACCGAGACCAAATCGCCGAAAACTCAGATGACCGAAAACTCATTTGACCGAATCCTATTTCACTGAAAATAGTAGTGGCAGTGTATATGCCCTATTCCCCACTGTAGTGTGACCCTGGAGTTAATATATATAGTTAGGGGTGTGTGGGGGGCACAGCCCCCACATTGGGGGGTCTGGGTGGCGTAGTCCCCCACCTAATTTGGTTAAAAACTATTTACCCTCTTAACAGACACTGGACAATATAAAACCAAGCTTGGTGGGGGGGCTACACCCCCACACCCCCCAATGTGGGGGGCTGTGCCCCCCCAATTATATATACTAACTCCAGGGGTCGCACTACAGTGGGGAAAAGGGCATATACTCTGCCACTACTATTTTCGGTGAAATGGGATTTGGTCAATGAGTTTTCGGTCATTTGAGTTTTTGGCAATTTGGTCTCGGTGGAATGAAATTCGGTCAAATGAGTTTTCTGTTAAGTGAAGTGAATCTGTATATATATATATATATATTATATATATATATATATATATATATATATATATATATATATATACACACATACATATAGATATACACACACACAATGCTTCACACAAGGTTTCTCCCTTCATTTTTAAGTAGAAACCTACGTATATCCTCTGAATTGAAAAGTTATATAGATTTAAAATAACATGATCAAACCATTCCTACCATGAATATTATTCTCAAAAATAAATCAAGTAATGTTAATTCATAAAATGCAAACATGATGGAAAATATGTGCATCTAGGCATGTAAAAGCCAGTCATACATTTGGCCTGTGTCTACACTTGGTTTGTGGAAATATCTGCAATGTCCATATTCCAGCATTTTCTTATTTGTTGCTTATACATTTACTCTAAATGTGATCTCCAGATGTCCAGAGGAAGTGGATTAAGAAGCAGCAACAAGAAGACCAGCCGGAAACAGCAGATAGAAGGGGAAGAAAGCAGTGGTGACATTAGGTGAAGAAAGCCAAAAGTTAAATTAGCTACAAATGGTTCTTTTCAAAGCTAAAGATCTGTGCAATGGCTACAATCTATCCTGCAAACAGATCTCATGGTGAAGCCTTTCAACCTTTAAGGAAACAAGTATCTGCAAATACCTGAGACTAGATTTATTGAGCAGAGCTGTAGGAAGGGTAGGACAGATTTGGCACCTGCCTTGATTGCCCACTTGCAGGGAATCAGAGAGTAAGGTATGCTACCTTATATAAATAATAGTTTTACATTGTACAAGCTGCCGCTAAGCATTCACAATCATGATCATAATGTAGACAGCACAGGGATTCTAAAGAGGTGTCTCACCTGAGCAAAAATTTGGCAGGACTGGAAAATTAGCATTGAGGTGTAGACAAGCATCGTTCATTGATTATTCTTTAACCAATAGGTTAATGAGTACTACCTTGGTAAACAAACTAAAATAAATAATAAAAGAGTCAGTAGGCTTATAAACTTGGACGAATGAAAGAAGGCAAGACTAAACATCATGAGGACAGTTGCAGGACTGACCTTGGACAAAGCAGTGAAGGAATCAGGAAAGATAGTGGACAAGGGTAGGATAAGGCATCTCTCTGTCGTCCACATCAACAGCAGTGACCTGGTTTGATGGTGAGAATAGCAGAAAGGAGCCCAAGAGAGCATAAGTGGTGCTCCAAGTATGTCAGTAGCTTGAGTGCAAGACTGCTTTTTCAAAAGTTCTACCAGTTTTTTTAGTTTATTAGTTTTGTGTGGTACAGCTGGAAAAGAGGCATGTTGATAGTTGTTTAAGTATGGTAATTACAATGCATCTCTTTAAAGGGGTGGCATTATGTGGTCAGAAGAGGGTGTGTATAGGAGATAATAAATATAAAGAATTAGGGGAGATAGGGGAGTGTACTGCACCACAAATTGCAATCTGAATGAATTCATCAGCCTGCACACCCTCACTGAGTAAAACATTCACTGGTAAGTTGACATATAAGGCAAGCTTTATCTTCCAGGAAAAATAGCAGATGGAAATGTTTTTAAGAAATAAAAAATAATAACAAAAAACAAGTTTATTGAGCGAATCAGAATGGGGGTGGTGGTGACACACTTCGGAGCTTATTTAGTGATAGTAAATATTTTGATTAACTCCCTGAGGCTTACCAATCACTTGACAAGTGGGAGAAAATAGATGGAGGAGAGGAAAATTTCATACACAGCTTTGTCAGCCTTATCAAGCTCATGCATTTAACAGACAGTTTAGAAATTTCAATTACGTTAGAATCCATACAGCAGAGGGCTGCAGCAAAATGTAACTTGCAAAGTTATTTAATTATGTGTTGGGCCCTAACAGATGCTCCATTTACTCCATTCAAGCATTTATTTGAAAGAAAAAATGTTCCAGCATTCTGTTGGATAAATTGGGTTTCGAGAGCAAGGGGAGCCTCAAATCCAAAAGGGATGGTCAGTCTGTAATACATATCAAGTAGTATAGTTCTGTAAGTTAAACGTATAATAACAGTAGGTGTTTGAATGACCACTGCTGCAGTCACCTTAGTTATATGGGTTATAGCCTGCCAAGAATATAACAGCCATCCTGCTTCCAAAGCTTAAGGGGACATTCCATGTACACAAACTATCACTCCACTCTAGATGAGCTGAATAAAATACAAGTTTGGGTGCAGAGTCCTTCACAGCTTTCCTGCCAGCAGATTGAGGGAGGCTAAGCCCTGAATGGATAACCCTAAGAATAACAAAAATAGATGTATGTCCACACACACTGGCATAAAAAAAAAAAAACACCAAAAATAAGGAGGATGGAGGGGGGGGGAATGGAGGGAGGGAGGGAGTGGCTACTTCAGCAGTGATCATTCAAACATCTATTGTTTTCTTAAATTCACCTTACACAACTACACTATGTTCTTCATATTAATCACTGCTGTAACAGCCTTAGCTATATGGGTATATTACCATAGATAACTATATTTGGGAGGTGGAAGGAGGAGAGGCCAGGAGCCCCTGGAAAGTGGTCCTAGGAAAGATGATCTAGACTTACAGAAGGACTCCAGCTTATATTGCATTGCAATAACCAAGTAGCAGCATCTAGAATACTTCTAGAGGCCAATCCTTTCTAGAAAGTCATAGAACAAAGCCAAGGTCCTTGTAGAGTGGGCCTTGACCCTGCCTGGAATAGATTTGTCATGGTGAGTATAACTAAAGGTAATACCCTCAGACAACCATTTGGAAATGGTCTGCTTTGAGAGAGATTGTCCCTTTGCAAAAAATGAATAATTGATCCGATGACCTGAAAGATTTAGTTTTGTCAACATAGATCTGATTTGTCTGTGGACATCCAAAGTAAGGAGTATCCTTCTCCCTCATTTTTAAGTTCAGAAAAGAAAATGGGGGAACGGATAGTTTGACTTTAACTAAACTCAGGTACAACTTTAAACATAAAAGAAGGATTAGTTATCAGAGAAACCCTGTCCTTGTGGAAAATGAGGTCAGGTTGACTCACCATAAGAGCTTGTAACTTAGATAACTTTCTTGCAGAGGTCAGAACAATCCATAAAACTGTTTTCCATGTTAAGAACCTTAAGTCAGTCAGATTAGCTGGTTTAAATGGAGCAAGTGTTAGCATCTCTAACATAAAATTATGATCCCAAGCAGGGGCCAACAGTTTACTTGGAGGCCTGTTATGCAACTATTATTTTGATATACAACTGCCTTAAAAATAGGAGGATTCATTTGTCAGACATGATGAAATGAATCTTGACAGAGGAATAAGAAAGGCCATAGGATAATAACTCACACAAATATTGTAAAACCAGAGAACAACTAGCCCTGAATGAGTGCTAGTAATGTTGTTGATAAAAACTAGAAAATCGTTTCCATTTGCTAATATATATGCTTTACTAGATGCAGACTTTCTTGCCTCCATTAATAACTGCTGCATGTCCTTAGACAACAGGCACCTAAAAGGATTTAAGGCCCTATCATCAAGGAAGTTAATTGAAGATGATTAATTTTGGGGTGTATCAAACACCCCTGTTCTTGTGTGAGTTCTTGCATTCTGTGATGAGGCTTGTGGTAATTTCCCCTGGCCATTTTCAAAAGAAGATAGAACTATGGTTGCCTGGATCAGAATTCACAACAGTGATCTTGGGAGATGCCTTCTGAATCTTCAGAAGTATCCTAGATATTAGTGGAAAGGCATACGCAAACATTCCTGTCAAAGAAAATGCATCTGTCTACCAGGTCTTCTTGCATGGAGCTCTGGAACAGAATTTTGCCAGTTGATTGTTCAGAGAGGGGGCAAATAGGTCTACTTGAGGAACTCCCCACAGATGGATCAAATCTTGTAAGACGTCTGGATCTAGTTTCCATTCATGTTTCCATTCATGAGGATCTGCCCTGGTCCTGCTTGGTTTGTCTGCCACACAGATTTGCCCCAATAGAATTTAGGATGCCTGTAGAGTGAGACTGAGTTGTGAAGTAATATCCCAAGCTAACATAGCTAGTCTGCAAAGTGGGTATCACCTGGTTCCCCTTGGCTGTTGATGTACCACATCACCGTGGTAGTGTCTGTAATCATTTGAAGAGGTCCTGGGGATCAAAGATAGCTCAGAAAATTAAGTGCCTTGATCTGGGTAGGCATCTTCTTGATATTTATGTACTTGAGTCTGTCCTAAGTGTCCCATACCCCCTGTACTTTTATCTCTCCTGAAACTGCTCCCCATGCAAAATTTGAAGCATCTGTGGTGACAAACTGCTTTGGAGTAGGGGGAGAAAGGGATACCTTATCTGTTGTCTCCACCAAGTGATTTGTCTTTTAAATATAGCACTGGGATAAAGGGTGTTAATGCTGGGACCAACAAGATTTCAGATAGTTATGTATCTTTCTCATGTGGAGTGTTGCCAGGGGTACCATGAGAATTCATAGATGCCATAAGACCCAAAATCTTGAGGTATTACCTTACAGTGACTGAAGTCTAAGGGGGAAACCTTAGAAATTGATCTAAATATCTATTTGTTTCCTTCTAGTTGACATCCAAGGAACACAATCATGTGTGAGGAAGTCAAGTAAGACTTTTCAATGTTCTCTTAGAATTCCAGCTTGTGCAAGACATCTCTCACCCAAAAGAGAGAATCCTGTAATTTTGAAAAAGGGTCTGCAAAAATAAGCAAGTCATTTAAATATGGCTAAATGTGGATACCCTGTAGCCTGCAATAAGCTATAACTGGAGGTAGACACTTTGTGAACACTCTTGGTATGGTAGATAATCTAATGTGTAACTCAGACAGCTGATAATGTGAAGCAGTCACACAAAACCTTAAGAACTGCATAAAATCTGGACGTCTAGGAATGTGATGATAAGCATCTATTAAATCGAGTATTATTACCAGGAAAGTTGAAAGAGGAGGAAGAGGCAACAGGTTGTAAAGTGACATAACTTTGTATGTGGGCACTATCACAAACAGGCTAAGATCCAGAAATGGTCTCCAAGTATTTTCTTTCTCTTGGACTAGGAACATACTTAAATAAAACCCCTTCCCCACCCGGGAAGGAAGAACTGGTTCTATCACTCCTTGTGATGGAGAACAAGTGGAAACAAAATAGTCTGATCTGCAGGATGTTGAATGACTCCCTGGAAAGAAGGAATTTCCTACTACTGCCATCTGTAACCTTGATGAATGATTTTCAGAATGCATTTGACTGAAACAGTCTGTTGCAAAGTAAAAAATGGAGATTCAGACTGTCTGGAAGAGAAAGAGGGCCAAGGTGGCAGGGGATCTCAAGGACTATTAAACAATTTGAAACTTCCTTTTGGAATCTCCTTGCCACGTCTTAAACATTTGTTTACTTGAATTCTGTTGAGAATGTTTATTCTGTTTTTTTTTTTTTGCTGAAAATGGATGAGGAGAAAGAAAATCCCTTGGACAATTTGAAAAAGGGGGGGCTGAAAAATCTTACAGATTCCCTGGATCTGCTTGCCTCTTTCATCCCACATTTGAATCACTTCTGCAGCAGAGGCATTAAACACTGAATCTCTTTCCAAGGGAGAATTTAAAATATCATTTTTATCAACAGCTGGAAGGTTCAGAGAATGAAGCCAAGCAAACCTCCTTAAAACCATACCAGTGGCCATAGCCCTAGACAAAGTATCAACAGAGTCATACACACACTACAAACAACTGAGTAGTGACCTGTGCAATAGAAGGAACTCAGTTATTTAAAGTAGATTTTTCTTCACAAGAAGTAAAATTGTAGATAAAACTTTCCTCATATTTTCACAATATGTGAGAATAAACTTTAACATATGAGCCTGACAATTTAAAAATCTGAAATTCAAAGTTGTAGAAGTATACATTTTTTTCTGTACCTATCAATAATTTCCCCATCCTTATTAGAAAGAGTAGGACTGGAATTAACTAAATGCTTAGCAGCAGAGGAGTCCACTAAGGCTATAGCTGCTGGGTCAGGTTTGAGAAAAGTGTATACAATTTTAAAAGATTCAGGAACTTTATACATCCTCTCTGTCTTTTAAGGGACTTGCTGGCTGACTATCAGGAAAATTACAGGCAATAATACCAGTGGCGGCTGGTGACTGCAAATCAAAGGGGGGCTGCAGGAGACAGCTGAATGGGTGGGGTCAAGGGGAGGGGGTGTGGCCAACTATAACGGGGAGGAGCTATGCTCAAAACCACAAAAACTAACTTTAATTAAATACGCTGCCCTGGGTACCAAACCATCATTATGAGAGTCCAATTAAGACAAAAATAAGTGTAGAAGAATAAAAATATTTCAATGCATTGGCTGCATGACAGCTTACTTAATATCTAGATGGAAACAAAAGGTTGTGAGGCATGAAAAAATAAATTACTTTTTAAATACATTACTGGAATGCCAGTCAAAATCAAGTATAAGAAAAACAAGCAGCACTCAACTCAAACCACTTCTCCTTGCACTGCAGTTCTAATTATAATTTATATTCAGCTTTATTAAAGTACCAAGTAACATGCTGAAAGTAGAAATCTCTGTGATGCCCCCACTTGTAAAAATGTTTCTTATCCAAAAAAGACCTGCTGCCTGACAACTATCTACTTGTTTCATGGGGAAAACATGATCAAAGTAAAAAATGAAAAGCAAACAAGAAACAAGCTCAAGATACATTGCTTAAAGGATTACTGTACAAGGTATGGACTACACATGATTGGCATTCTGTTTAGTTTACGGGTAAAGCCTGTAGAGATGACTGGAAGTCTCCAACAAGTGTGAGCTTTTAAAAGAATGTAATCCTGTCCTTCAATACCCAAGGCTTATACATTATCTAGTTAGGTATTCTCTGCATGGCAACAACAGAAAGGCTTTCAATGTTGGCAATTCTTTAACAGTATGCTTATTAAAGCTTACTTGCATCTTACGATCTCAGACAAGCTTACCTTATGGTCATTAAAGCATTGCTACTTAAACACAGAGCAACAGGAACTTTGAGTAATAAGCATAAATCTGAGTAATAAGCATAAATCAACAGTACAAAAATATGACAGAAACCAGACCATTCTGCGAAATCAAGGACAGATGAAAAGTCACTGTAGTACTTGTGTCTACCTTGGATGGGGAGGGACACTGCACATTTACACTGCATAACTACTCCTTGCCTTGCTTGGACACATCCAGAGTCACTACATGGGGGAGTGGGGTGCAACAAGTATGTCACAATTTGAAATGTCTCTGGCTGACTGTGATGGCCCTGACACATTTGTCATACCTCTCAACCTCAGAGCAAGAAATCTGGACAAAGCCATACACAGAAGTGGGACAAAGGCCCAAAAATAAGGACAATTTTTAAATATTGCTCTAATAAACTTAGAAAGATAATAGAATAGGTCTTGCATTAGTATAAATTTTCTGAAGGGTATAAAATCTGAAACTCAAATGTCTGTCATTATTTTCTAACTTCAATCTTTAATGATTTGTCTCTAATTTGCCAAAACACACAATTTTTTGAAAAATGGACCAAAAATGTGATGCAAAAATATGAAATAGCCACACAATACAGCTGGGAACATGTCAAAGAAGGGATACTTTAATATTAGTACTGCTAACTTGAGCAGCTGACAAAATAAAAGAATCTACATGCATTTCAAGTAATCTATAACTTTGATTATTATAGTTATTTCTTAATTGTAAACCCTCCATGTTTTCTTCCAAAATTGCTATTTTGCGGAGGGATTATTAGGGGGAAGAGCAACATTTTGAGCCAAAATCGGGGACAGTTGAGAGGTTGGCTATGACTAATTCTATAAAGCAATTTATTTGCATGTACCTCTCAACCTGTTAATGCAGTCAATCTGAACAAGGTCAAATATAGTGGGGGAACATATAAACAGTACTAAAAATTGCTCTTGTATAAATTGAGACAGTTGATAGAATAACAGTTCTTACTTTAGCGTGCATTTTTCTGAAGTTTATGAAGTCTGAAACTCAGTGTATCATTATTTAGTGACTTAAAATTTGTAGTTTTCTGGCAAATCATTTAGGAATTATGAAGAACAAACCAAAAATAAAAAGCAAAAATCTATTCATTCTTTGAAAATCTGGACAGTTGGGAGGTATAGTTCAGCTGGGCCTGTCTCAGTTTGCTGCCCTTCCCCCCTGACAAAATCATGGTTGAATGGAGCCTCTGCAGCCATTCCAATGATCCATTACTTGGCTATTTCACTCCATTTACCATAAACACTAATGTGCATACTGCTTTACTTCTATGATGAGTTGGACTTCATTTGAAAGTTTTATTTTGTATTTTACAGCACAAACACTAAGACATCTGCTAAACAAAGCAATGCAGTCTCACAATGAAAAATAGCATTAAAACTTCTCTGCCCTTGAAACTCACATTCATTGAAACAGCATTGAAACCCACATTCAAAGAAAATACATTTTGCCAGTGGCAGATAAAGATTAATTTTGGCCTGTTTTCAAATCATAGGCCCCTTGCATATGAAACATACATGTGCTCTTTGATACACCTTCCTCATTGTACTAAATTTATATTCCTTGTACAATACAGTACAGTTGTTAGAGGGCATTTTAAATTTGTTTTGAACATTTTTTCAGTAAGCAATGAAACAAAACGCATGCACCCATAATGACAAAACTGCCCAGTTCAGAACATTTCCATCATAAAAGTCTACTTATTTCCACAGTCCACCATTATTAGTAAATATGCACAATTCTACAGTCCACCATTATCAGTAAATATGCACAATTCTACAGTCCATTATCAGTAAATATGCACAATTCTACAGTCCATTATCAGTAAATATGCACAATCTCTGAAGAAGTAAAAGTCATCTAAATAATTCCACATTAAAGAAATCTGTAACTAATGAGGAGGTTGCTGCTAGCAAACACCTTTATATTTCATGGTTTCATCGAAAAATCTGTTGACCCTCAGGAATAAATTGCCTATATTACATTAAAAAAATGATAAGCTAGTAATATTGCAAGAGGAAATGGATGGCAAACTAATAACAGACTCATAGTTAGTATCTTCACCAAGGAGAACATTCTCAGTACGGCAGCATCCACCCCTTGTGGGAGTAGAACCCACAGCCTTCTGCATCAAAAGCAAGTACACAACCTGTTGTGCTATTAACAAGGCAAACCAACTTCACTTAAGCAACACTAAACTTCTGTTCCCCTGCAGCTCTCAGCTCCTTGTAAAATCTACTCAATACTCAACTTCATCTCAACTTCGCAGCACAAGAAAACGGGAAAAAGCCAAAATTTATTGGGGGGGGGGTCTAAAGCCCAAAAACCAGGGACACATTAAACATTGCTTGTATAATCTTGGAAAGTTGCTAGAATAAAATGCTGTGTTACCACCATACATTTTACTGCCAAGGTCCCTGTGCAAAACAGTCAGAGCAGCATACCACTACGCCAAATCAGCTGCTTTGTAAAAGAGAGGAAGACTGAAACTTAAATGGCTATCATTTAGTGAATTCAGTTCTCACCATAGCTGTCAACCTCTTAGTACAAAACACCTGGACAAACCCAGTAATGAGGGAATACAGCCATCAAACATATTCAGTGAATTCAGTTCTTGCCATAGCTGTCAACCTTAGCACAAAAAACCTGGACGAAGCCAATAATGGGGGAATACAGTCCCAAAAATAGGGACAAATTTCAAATATTCATCTTATAAACTTAGAAAATTGCTAGAATAAAAGGTTGTGTTACTATGTATTTTCTGAAGAACATGAAGTCTGAAATTCAAATGCCTGTCAATTTTACTTCTGACAGAACAAAAACAATTTTCAGCAGAGGCCCAGGGAGAAATACTGCAGACATGTCTTTGTAAAATGGCAGGGCATGAGAGCAAATCCACACAAACACAGGGAGGAGATGCAGACTCCACACAGAAGGCACCCCAGCCAAGAATCAAACCAGAAAAACCTATAGCTGTGAGACAACAATACTACCACTGCACCATCAAATATGTAAGGAATTAAACATTCAGAAACCTGAAGTCTGAAATTCAAATGCCTGTCAATTTTATTTAACATTTGTTAATCATGACAGTCTGACTTGGAACAAAAAAAACATTTTCAGCAGAGACCCAGGAAGGAATAATGCTGACATGTCTTTGTAACATGGAGGGACACAAAAGTAAACCCACACAAACACAGGGAGAAGATACAGACCCCAAAAAGAAGGCACCCCAGCCAAGAATCAAACCTGAGAACCTGCAGCTGTAAGGCAACAATGCTACCACTGCACCATCAAATATCAAGCATTGCAACATTTACAAACCACAGATATTATGAGGAACAGATCAGATCAAATATGAGGCAAAAATCTGCATTTTTTTTACAAATGGTGGTGGGTAGGGAATTCAGGTCTTTAGCACCTGCATACAAGGTACAGGGTTCAAGCCTGAGGTATTCCCTACCACACACACACCTGTAGTAGCAAACCACAAAAACTAAATATACTGCCCTGGGTGCCAAACCATCATTATGAGAGTCCAATCAAGACAAATGAAGTGTAGAAGAAAAAAATATTTCAACGCATTGGCTGCATGACAGCTTAATATCTAGATGGAAACAACAAAGGTTGTAAGGCATGAAAAAATAAATTACTTTTTTTTAAATACATTAATGGAATGCCAGTCAAAATCAAGTATAAGAAAAACAAGCAGCACTCAACTCAAACCACTTCTTGCACTGCAGTTCTAATTATAATTTATATTCAGCTTTATTAAAGTACCAAGTAACATGCTGAAAGCAAAAATCTCTGATGCCCCCACTTGTAAAAATGTTCCTTATCCAAAAAAGACCTGCTGCCTGACATCTACTTGTTTCATGGTGAAAACATGATCAAAGTAAAAAATGAAAAGCAAACAAGAAATAAGCTCAAGATACATTGCTTAAAAGGATTACTGTACAGGTTATGGACCACACGATTGGCATTCTGTTTACGGGTAAAGCCTGCAGAGATGACTGGAAGTCTCCAAGTGTAATGAGACTCTTAAAATAATGTAATCCTGTCCTTTATTACAAATACTGGCATATGCATTTCTATACCCAAGGCTTATACATTATCTAGTTAAGTATTCTCTACATGGCAGAAAGGCTTTCTGTGTTGGCAATTCTTTAACAGTATGCTTATTAAAGCTTACTTGCATCTTGCAATCTCAGCCAAGCTTACCTGATGGTCATTAAAGTATTGCTACTTAAACACAGAGCAACAGGCACTTTGAGTAATAAGCATAAATCAACAGTACAAAAAATATGACAGAAACCAGACCATTCTGTAAAAATCAAGGACAGATGAAAACAAACACACACACACACACACACACACACACACACACACACACACACACACACACAGTGTATTTTCCAGGGAAGGCTGGTAATATTTTTAAATGCTACAGCTGTCTGCTCTGGCCAGTGGTAGATCACTATCACCACTCACAGATTACCTGACTAGAGAACTCCAGTCACTTTTCCTACTCTTGAAAAATACACCAAATAACTATAAATACAAGTAGTAATTTATAACAGAACAGCATGCCTCTCAAGTGTACCTTTTTACAAGGAACATACCTCATCTGGGGTCTTAAAATCATGTTCCTCGAAGTTCTATCTACAGTGAAAGGGTCTGTCACACTTTCAGTTTTAACTGATATTCATGGTAAATAGAAATGAATCGTATTAATTCATCAAAAGATCTTTCTTTATAAGTAAAAGCAGCATATTTTAACCATCCTATGACCTTCCTGGTTGAAGCTTTTAGTATGTGTTCCATATTTTGCTCATTTGTTCCACATTGTGAGGGCTGGTGTTCCTTATTTTGTTGATGGAAGGTTGAGAGCTATGCAGAACAGTCTGACCAATCAGGAGAGGATACCAGCAGTCACCATTCACAGTAAATACCCTCTTATCAACTAATAATTAAGCAAATAAATCTGCCACAAGCTCTTAAAACTGAATAAATAAAAATTATTTGCTTAAAAAAGAAGTCAGACAGTACAGTTAAAAGTTAAATATTCAGAGAAATACATAATTACCCAGTTAAGACAGAAAATAACAGATTGAGCTACTGTGTCTTATCTACACTGTTTGAATTTTCATCTTGAGAGGCAGAGACAAAAATGTAGGCATCCTGTTCATTAATATATGCAGCAACAGCAGTGAAAATTATTCAGGACGTGTGGCACACAGTGTCAGTGGAACCAGTGTCTTCAGATGTACAAGAGTTGATACTTACAGTTTCAGCTCGATTACCTAGTTCCCCCAACTACCTCCTGCAGAACAGCACATCAGCACACACACAGTCTACCTCTCTGACCAGTTCCTAGTAAATGCATAACCTTTTCTATAGTTGCTGCATCGCAGTTAATGTAAAGCTGTTTAAAGTATCATCGCTGGACATTGCACTGATTTATACAGCAAGGTGAGTGCAGGTACTTGCTCAGAGCCACGTAAGGTGTCACAGTCTTCCGCTAATAAATAAGCGCAGTTTGCTTGCATAGTACACAGTTTTACAATAGCAGCACAATATACTTACTTTAATTCTGCACCTTCACTCTGTTCTTTTCTTCTTTTCTTTCTTTTTTTCTTCTTCTTTCTTGTTCTTCTGTTCTTCCTTCTCTCTCTAGCACAGGCTGCAGCCTGCAGCACAGCTGACAAAAAAATCCACCCAAATAAGTAAAACCCGATTCCATCCAATCAATGCCAAAACAAAAAAAAATTATTAACAAAAATTTTTAAAAAAGCCAAAAAGGTCAATCCACAAAGAAGCCGACAACTGACTGACTGATTCTCGCTCTTTTCCCAGCACATAAAGCCCGGGAAGAGAGCGAAAACCAATCAGCAGCATTTAGCCCAGCAAGCACGTCATGACGTGCCTGCGGACGTCGCAGTCCAAGCCCCTTCCAATTCTATGCGGTTTGGAACTGCATAGACTTCTGGGCATCACAATGATGCCTTCTTTGCTCCTCCGGGCTGCAATGAAAACAAAAAAAAAAAAAAAAAGCTATTTAAAACCGCGGTTAAAGTGCGCAATGCGCATGCGCGTACTTCCGAGTTGTGGACTCGAAATTTGATTTTAAAGTACAAAAAAAGGTATTTTTTTTTTACATTATTTATAAAACATAAACAATTACTACTATTTAGCTGAGGGGGCTGCAGTCCGGCAGTCCGATGCCACGAGCCGCCCTTGAATAATACACATATCCTCTAAAGCAGACAGGACCGGAGGAATGGGTGTAGGTTCTAGAAAATCCTTCTATAACAACTCATACTATTTTTTGAGGGACTGAGAAGCCACAGTATTCTCCCACTGAACACACTAGGACATTGTAGTAACAGTATCAGAGAAAAAGAATCCTCATCGGCATATTCAGAAACTGAGCTCTCCTCTGAGTCTGAATTAGAAATTAACCCTGAATCTGTACCTACATCTTTCCATTCAGATTCAGAATTTTGAATCTCTTCAGAAAAAGAGGCCTCCCTAGTTCTTTTACCAGAAACTATTCTACAAGAAGGATCAAGCGCCTGAATCAAACCCTGTGCCAGTCCCACTAAACTACTATCCAAAGAAATTTGAGGAGGAGTAGATACACATTTAGTTTTCTGTTACTTTTTGAAAGGAAAAATGGGGACAACCGTGTTACTAACGACAGCCTCTAATTCCCCAGAGATGGGCACAGCATTCTGAGAAAACAAGGAAATGTTCCCTGCTCCCTCTCCCAGGAATGACAAATGTGGTTCTCCTCTGCCCACTGAGGGAACCCCAAATGCTACAGAGGATGTGGCCAACCCCTGGTCTATAGTGTCTGTAGGTGCTACACCAGAGGGATCTGGGGTAAAAGATAAATGGTCTGAGGTACAACAAATAGCCACAGCAAAGTCACCCACCTGTGGCTGAGGCAAATTGCAAGCCTGCTGTGGTGGCAAAATTGCTTTAACTTTTTTTTCTGTGGCTGGAAGAAGGAAAGACAATGGAAGTGACAATCTATTCCATGGTCAAGCTGAAATTAGTGCCTCTATCTAAGGGAAAACAAGCAACAATGCCAGTAAAACTACCAGTCTGCAAAAGTTACATTTTAAGAGAAAAATATGGCAACCCTATGGCCTTATAATAAACACAATTTCTTGACCAAAAATATTTTATCAGTTAGATAACACTACTTTTAAACTGACAGAAACAAGTGCTCTATTTAAAAGTATGTTACAGTCTCAAGACAATCCATTAAAACACAATACTACTAGCTTTAAAATAA
The DNA here is from genome assembly GCF_019279795.1 of Protopterus annectens. Taxonomy (NCBI): domain Eukaryota; kingdom Metazoa; phylum Chordata; order Ceratodontiformes; family Protopteridae; genus Protopterus; species Protopterus annectens. Next base: position 361,396,730 of record NC_056742.1, read on the forward strand.
CTTTCCTGAAGTTCCCCAAAGGCAACTTGTCTGCCCAGTTACAGAAAGCACAAGCCAACCATTGATCCTTAAAAGCCTCAGAACATACTCTTCAGAAGCAGTAAGGTTCTGAAGGGCTACATGCCCATACTTGTCTATAGTCAGCTCAGCTTGAGCTGCTTGATAGTTTAGGTGTATGGAATGTGTTCTGAAGCTTTGGAAGCTGACTGGCTTTTATTTCCTTGGCAGGATATAACCCGTATAGCTGAGGCTACTGCAGCATCGATCAATGCGAATATCATCAATAATTACAACTGGGGAAGCTTAACAACTAAAACACTCAACTCTTATCTAAAAGAGACATTATAAACTAGTTCTGACACTTTTGCTAGCACTTTTACTGGCAGATAGAACAGAAGGGATGGACACTACAAACAGACTGATGGGGGGGGGGAGGCAAAACAAAGGGAAAGTGTATGAGAAAGTTTTCAGTTAATAAAAAGAGCTGAATATTACGTACTTAGACAAAGCAGTACAGATCCAAGGGACAGAGAGAGCAGTATAGAATTAATGACTCTTGGACTACAAGTAGTTGGGAGTGGAAATGCTGAAGCAACAATGGGAAGAAGTGGGGGGTAGGGTGGCAAGCAACCCATGGATAATATTCAGTAACAGCATTCTGATGGGTCTATATTACCTGATCAAAAAACTTACACATTGAACGTCTTTTTGACGACCACTAAACATTGAACTTCCAATTCTGCAAACGGCCACTTCAGCGATTGTTTTACTAGGGGAAAAAAAATCGCTTGGCCATTGTCATGAATTTGCCCTTTTCCACACTGTAGTGCGATCTCAGAGTTGTTATATTTAGTTAGGGGGTGTGGGGGGTGACAACACCCCACAATGTGGGCTGTGGGGCGTGAAGCCCCCCCACTTTGAAAGGTTTGAAATTGTGTTTTGTTTCTGGTTGGCCAAGCGATTTTTTTCAGGTCACTCCACAACAAGTACAAATATGACTCTGTCATTGTCCATTTTGGTGTGAATAACCTGAGATGTACCTCCCTGGACTACATGAAAAGAGACATGGAAGAGCTCTCTGATCTTGTAGCCCAGGCAGGTATGACCCTAGCCCTGAGTAGCATCCTGCCATCACCCAGAATGATACCACAGTACAAGGATAAAATGATTGACTTCAACAATTGGCTAAGCTTCTGCTGTCATTCTAAGGGGATCCAGTATCTGTCTGCCTGGGATGACATGGTCGACAGACCACAATGCTTTGCCAGAGATGGCCTGCACCTGTCACCCTTGGGATTCCGGATACTGGCTAAGGCTCTGTCCACCCCATATAGTGGCTTTTTTTAGGCAAGGTTCAAATGACAAATTCACCACCATAACAGGTACAAGCAAGCAAAATCTGAGGGTAATGCTACTCAATGCTAGAAGTCTAAACCTCAAAATGCATTCACTCAAGGCACTCCTTAAAATGGAGAACATTGACATCTGTGCAGTGACAGAGACCTGGTTCAAGGATCCAGAGAGCACCCCTGCATCACCAGGCTAAAATTCATAACACACCTTTCGGCCACCTAACCTGGACCTAAACACTAAAGGTGGAGGCGTGTCCATATTCATTAAGGATATCCACACCTCCAAGCTAGTTGCTCAGCATAATGCATCCAAGATTATCCAAGTGGAACTACCTCTGGGCAAGACTGCAATCCAAATTGTAACTTGCTACAGATCCCCCACCATGCCCCAGGATTCCCACTCTTCAATTCTTGATACACTGGAAAATATTAGGGTACAAGCCAACATCCTAATAATGGGCGATTTCAACTATCCCACCATTAACTGGGAAAACTACTCATGTACCAGCTCTTTTGCTCAACATTTTCTGGAATTCATAAATTCCAATGCCTTGGATCAACTTATCCACACCCACACCAGGGGCAGCAATATCCTAGACCTGGTCATTACCAACATGGGCGATTGGTGTTCCACACCAGAGGTCAATTCCTCATTGGTCAGATCTGACCACAAGCTAATCAGCCTAGACATCCACATCCCACCCCCATCCTCCATTAGGGAAACCACCATAAACAATTTTTGCAAAGCCATCTTCACACTTCTTAAGACAGAAGTGGCAAACTTCACGACACCCATGCAGACAGACAATAAAGGTACGATGGCTGAATCCAACACAAATGCACTTTATAAGCACTTGCACAAGTACATGGATCGTGCTATCCCTAACAGAACCAAGATGCTATCCTCCAAAAAAAGAAAGCCAATCTGGTGGTCCCCTGCCATAAGCAAACTCTACAACAGAAGAAAGAAACTGTTGCAAAAAAGAGTAAAATCCCATGACTGGAAAAACTCCCTGGTCAGCCTCAGTAAGAAGCTGAGATCCCTCATAAAATCTTCCAAAGCTAGTTATGAAAACAAAATCACCACTGATTCTAAAGACAACCACAAAGCATTCCATAGCTATGTCAAGAATCTCAATGGCAACACTCAGATCTGTTCTGAGTTACAGCACAATGGCACTAAATATACAGAACCAACTGATATTGCCAACATCCTGGCAGATAGGTTCAGTGCTAACTTTACCCCCCCCCCTAAAGGGCCCATCTCTGTACCGGAAGAATGCAAAGTTCCTGTAATCATGGCTGCACAGGTAAAAACCACACTCTCCAAAGCCAAGAACACAGCTTCCATGGGACCTGACAACATCCCGGGCTGCGTTATACACGAACTACAGAATGAACTGGCACCCCACCTAAGCACCATGTTCAATCATAGCCTCACCTCAGGCTTTGTGCCCACTGAATGGCGCACAGCGACGGTTATCCCACACCACAAAGGGGGAGCCACCGTGGATCCCGGGAACTACTGCCCCATTAGTGTAATGAGCCTGGTCTGCAAGGTCATGGAACGTATCATCATGAAACTTATAAACAAAGACATTGGTAATTTCCAAACTCTGGACCCTACCCAGTTCGGGTTTGTAAAAGGCAGATCATGTCTCCTAAACCTGATTGACTTCTTTGAAGCAGCCACCAAAGCCGTAGACGAGGGTAAGGTGGTTCACACAGCCTATCTAGATCTCGCCAAGGCTTTTGACACCATCCCCCACTCTGGAATTATAGATAAACTCACTAAACTAGGTATAAATCCCTATGTCACAAGATGGGTTGCCAAATGGTTCACTGAAAGAACCCACACTGTGAAAGTAGCAGACTCCAAATTTGACTTCAGACCAGTGACAAGTGGAGTACCACAGGGTTTAGTCATGGGTCCTCTCCTGTTTGGTACCTACTTTTCTGAAGTACAGGCCAACACAGAAGGTCTTTGGCTAATGAAGTTTGCAGATGACTGCAAACTAGGAGCCATAATTGAAACTCCTAACGATGTGGACATCCTACAAAAGGGCCTCACTGAGATAGATGCCTGGTGTCAAAGCCATGGCCCTCAAGCTCAATGCCAAAAAGTGCATTGTCATCCCCTTTGGTAAATACTCTGTACCCATGAGCTACCACATATATGGTAATCTACTTAACACCAAAAGTGTGATAAGAGACATTGGGACACAAGTGGACAGTAGTCTCTCCTTTGATAATCACATCACCACAGTAGTCAGGAAATCCTTCTACGTGGCACACCTCATCACAAAAGGTTTCTTTGCATATAAAATAGTGTATCCAACAAGTAACTGTACAAAATATACGTTACACAATGGAAGAGTAAGAGTATGGCACAGGTCCACAGAAATCTACACACAAAAAAATGAAGTGCTGGAATTACAGTGAAAAAAACACTGAAAGGAGCAAAAGCCATCAGAAGCATTGGAATGATAAACATTTTAACCTGAAATTTAAAATATGTTTTTTTTTTTTAACTGAGAGTTGTAGATCCATGGAAAAGACTACTTCTAAATGTGATGCACTGCGAATCCATGAGCGCTTCAAGAAGGTAGAGATACAAGGACAGGGATAGACTACTAATACAAAGAGTGAACTGGCAACATCTACATATTAAATGTACCCAAATGGAAAAATTAGACATAGTCTCTTTTGCCCATCACTTTATGTAAAGTTATGATGAAACCAGTGCCATTATTTTAAAGGCCCCAGTATTCATTTTAATAGCTTTGTTACCAGTCATCCAACTGATGTTAAACTTATAAGTTTATTTCTTTTTTCTAATATATAGTTGATCCTAATGAGATTCATAGCACACTCTTCCTTATGAATTTCATATTGCTGCAGGTCACATTATTGTATAAGATACATCCCTAGCAGAGAGTCAGGGTGTCCAACAGTCAGGTTTGACATTTGCTTGTTCTTTCACATGACACTGCGTTTGCCCATTTGTTGTAATGTTAGGTACTGTTGCATTAGTGATGGGGGGGGTCGCCTGGCTCCCCAATATCCTACTAACAAATACTTTAAGAAAACCACTTATTTTTCTGCTTTTTTTATTTTTGTAAGCATTAATTAGCATATTAGAGGCACAATTTCATCATCACTGCTAACAATGTTTGGTGGTCAGTATTTCCAACATATATTTGGTTGCTCCAGCTTTGACTATAAAGCCTCTCTACATTTAATCTAATGACCAATTATTCCCCCAGACCTGACAGACCTATGATTCACTTGTTTCCCTAAGGGCCAGAGTCAAGTTTAAGTTCAGACTATTTGCAGTTCACTGAGGGTAGTGCAGTCATTATATGGTGGATCGGTGTAAACTGTACTGATTTCTAGTGCATAGTCCATATCTCTCAACTGTCCAGATTTTTGCAAAATGTCCAGATTTTCAACTTATAAAATGTTTGGTTTTCTGGCAAATCAGTGAGGGCTGAACTCATTAAATAATAGCATACATTTGTATATTTTAGACTTCATTTCCTTCGGAAAATGCACAATAATAATATCCCTGTTATTCTAGCAACTTTCTAAGTTTAAACTTTAGAAAAGAAATGTTTAAAACCTGTCCCTATTTTATGGCCTTTGACTCCATTATTTTAGTCTTTGTCCAGATTTCTTGTGCTAAGAGGTTGAGAGGCATGGGGCATGGTGCATACCCACTGACACCTCTGGGGATGTTAATACAATAGGTATTCATAGGGACTCTCACTCTCTTATGAAATTAATGCAAAGCCACGGTAACTGACTCCCACCTACCCTGATAGGCGTGAGTAAATGAGTGAGTGAGTTCTGCGCTTTATTCTCCTACCAAAAGAGATTCCCCAGTCATCAATCCTGGGTCATGTGGGTCTCAGTCAGAAAGCTAAAAACCCAAAGTATTTCCCAAGATCATGTTAATTTTCCTTTTGAGGCTCTGGATCCTGTTCTCCAAAACTGGATCTCTAGAATATGTGTTAAAGGAGTTGCCCAATCCTCAGTATCAAACATCCTGCAGACAAACACAATCTGTGTTACTATAGGAAATGAAAAAAGCCTCAGTCTGTAGTTACTGCCTTCTTTCTTCTACCTTGACAGTGAAGCCACACTCCATCTCTCATTCCATAAGTATGATCAGAAAATGCATGGCCAGTTCTTTCATGTTTCTTTTAACAGCACAAACCATAATCAGATTGAAATGTTATAACGTTTAACGATTTTTTTTCTTTTTAGTATTTTTTGCAAGAAACCATTCCTTATAACTAGGTGGTATTCAATATCTGAGTGCATAAAATTCAAAAGTAGCACCGTAGAGTCCAATGGCGTTAACTGCCAGAATTAGGATTTCTGTATCTTTCACAAGGTTAATTGTGCATCTGTCTCTGCCCCATGGGAGTCTATTTTTATTCCTTGTTGATGAGGATCATGTACTGGGTTGGTTGTGGTGAAAATCTATGGCAAAATATTGAGAATTGTCATGGCATAGTCTGGCTGTTTAGGCATACAGGATTCTTGTGCCTGGGGAGTATTCTTCTGACTTAGGTGATGTACAATCAGGGAGTTGTTCTGAATATGCAATGTTGGTACAAGACTGAAAGAATGGTAGAGTTTTGTTTGTAGCTATACTGTGGTACAGATTGTATTTCCTGTACTGAGTTTCCTTAAGAGACCAGTGTGTAACCTATTAAAAGCTTAAAAGCATCAGGTTCTCTTTGTCACACCAATGCTATTTATATTTGGGTACTCAAGATGTGTGTAACTCAGATTTTCAACTCAGTCCTAAGCATTTATTGTGAAACGTTATACAGGCTCCAGATTACTTATGAAGTGTCATCACTCCAAATTCATAAAATGCACATGATCTAAGTTGCAAAATAAAGCTCATTAGCCAGAAGTAACACAAGTCTCTCTCTCTCTCTCTGAAGTGACTACGGCTATCAAAAATGAATATGCAGCTTGATGATTTTCTGTCAACATGTTGTCCAACAGTTTATCTTTGAACCGTCATTGCTGTCCCAGTGAATTGTGCTTTCCCGTGATGAACACTTCAGCTCACAGCATTCTTGTACACCAAACCTTGAGTATTACTAATGTCAAAGACCTAAGAACAAGTACTACCATGTTCTTGTTGTGGTGCAGATCCATTTGGATGATATTATGGATCCTGATGATGTTGTAAGTCAGTGTGTTCATCCTAAGATAATACATCTCGATAGAAAAGCAATGATATCTTATAGGTAAATGGTTCCTAATTTTCACAGCTGCATAACATTTCATATGGCTTTATGCCATGTTGTGACGATATGGACAGATGTCATGTTGAAATGCTACAGTACTTCCTGATAATGGAATGCTGTTTAGAACCAATACGAATCCAATGTTGTGCTTCATTTAATACAGATGGATGGAAAATAGGGGTCGATCTTCACTTGCATCATGAACACTGAATCATAAATTAAAAATCAAAGAGAAATCAACTTCAAAAGTCTGTGACACTTGCTAATAAAATGTCTATAGAAATTTTATTAAAATAATCACTAAAGCTTTAGGACCATTTGTCCTTTTTCAGGTTTTGTAACCTAAAAAACAAGACAAGACATCTGAAAACTTTGTTTTCTGTTTAAATAAAGTGGCCCATTATATGTTGTTAACAAGTGTCACTGACTTTGGAGTTTGCTGTTTCTTTCATCTTCATGTAATACTTTTGCAAGAATGCTTGATATATGACAAACTTGAATATGTATGCATTAAATACGGGCCTAAAGTGGCCTGACACTGACAATTAGCAAAGCTACAGCTTTCACTTTGATTAAAATGGATACATGACTTCAGTTTACAGTGGGAAATACATGTCTAGAGCATATTTGCGTTGTTGACATTGTATCAGACCTAATATTTACACTATCTAGTTTCGTATCCAATCTCTCTTGCTTTCTTTATTTTTGTCTGAATAAACAGAATTGATTAAACAGTATTCTTACTTATGAGAATATGCAAACAGAATTACTAAAAGTTAACACACTGGGTTTATTTTCTTGTATTGTATACCTCCATAATATGTATTTGTCTTTGTATATCTACTTCAATTTGTATTATGTAAAAACGTTCTTGACTTTCAAACTTATGCTGACGTTATGTACACATTTTTGTGACTGTATGGAGCTTTTCTCCCCGGGTCTCCACTGAAAATGGATCATTGGGCCCAGTGGACTTTACCAGTCAACAAATGTCAATAAATAAATAAAGTTATATATCTTTTAACCATATAACTGGTATTTTCTGTCAGTGAAAATATATCACAAACAGCAACAACAAATACTTGTACAGGTAAGAATGAAATGACCTAAACATTTTTACCACAGAGCTGTTTGTAATTTCATACTAATGAAATGATAAACTAACTGTGGTGCTTTTGTGTGCATGGGTTCCGGCATTTAGTAGTGAGACATTTCCCTGCCAGCTACAAGACTGAAACCATAAGCCTGCAGCACAGCTTCACCGTAGAGTGGTACAGTTGAAAAGCAAACTCGCTGCAGTATTGAACATTGTCCAACCACACTATACATCGCTACCATCCCTATATCACTATCCAGCTGTATTCTAACAAATCCAAGCAGACTATGAATGCCAGAATCCTTAAAATGCCCAGGTCAAAAAGCTTGCTCTGCTTTAGAGACATGATCAAGCACCTGGTTGCAGTTAATTCTACCTGGACATAGAGGTGGAATTAGGGTTACTATGTATAAATAGGATGCTGCAGGGGAGTGATGTTACCATCTGGCTTCACAGGAATAATGTGGATCTGAGTGAAATAAGTTAAAACAGTTGTAGGCTGGCTACTATGTCCGCGGTGCTGGTGCTGCAGTAGCATTGTCGCCTCACAGTAAGACGCTGTCCGGTTCGATTCTCAGTTAGAGCGTCCTCTGCGTGGAGACATGCGTGAATGGGCGTACCTTCGTTGAAGGTTGTGCGTCAGGCTTGGCAAGCCGGTACGTAAAAATCAACTGCCAATCATTAGCGGACCGGAGTTCCGCTGTGGTGACCCCTAACCGGGAAAAGCCGAAAGACACAAACAAAGTTGTAGACTGGCTACTGTTTATGTGAAGTAAGTTGAAATCACATAGATATCAACTGCTTGTGAGTTAGCTAAAAGTCAATAATTTTGCCTCATATTTCTGGTTTGTTCATCATAAAACTTGTGGTTTTCTGGCAAACTTTTGAGGAGCACAATCATTAAATAATGACAAATATTTAAGTTTCAGACTTCAGGTTCTTCACAAAATGCATGCTAATGCAAAAAAAGTACTCTAGCAAATTTCAAAATATATAACATCAACATTTAAAATCTGTCCCTGATTTTGTCCCTCATTATTTTTGCTTTGTACTGATTCTTGCTCTAAGATGTTGAGAGGTATTATTTTTACTCAGTCAGATAAAGTGTAAATAACAATGTGGCTATAATAGCTGGGTGGGTGTGGGGTCAATGGGTGAAAGTAACTTACCTTTTTGTTGCTTTATAGTTTTTTTTTTTGTCTTATAGTTTAAAATGGTCTGGCTTTGCAGAACTAGAGTGCATTTGTTGGAATACTTTGGCTACTGTGTATTTATGTGAAACAAATCTGAACACATTTTTGTGTCCATATGTTTTCACTAAAATCAGACATCTGAAGAGTACATATTCAAAAATAGGGCTATGATTGCTGAGTATGATAGGGGTTGACTGTAGATAAGAAAAGCTTTCCCTGTTGTCATAATCAAATTAAACTGTCATTAGGTTTGCTTTGCAAGACTAGTGTGCATTTGTGTAAAGTAGGTTGGAATACTTTACTGTGGCCAGTTTTATCATAATTGGTCATTTGAGGCATAGCTAGTCAAGGGGTTGTAACTGATAGGTATGTATATTAGTGGAATATAATGACAGCAGATTGAATGGTCTTAAATCTCGAAGATAAATTTAAAAGAACGTATGAATTTATGCAAGTTCTGAAAAAAAGTATGTGGTGGTCTGGGAGGCTCATAGCCTCCAAATAATCTGGGGTACAATGGGGACAATCTGCTAGTAGTAGCAATGATTGTGTTTGTGTTCCTGAACAGCTTACATGCTTCATTATAGGTGTATATACCTTTCTTCTTAATCATATGTCTAAGGATTTCACTGAAACTGTCTAAAGCAGGGAAATGAGGCATCTTGTGTAAAAGAAAAAAATTCTACAGCTTACATTCAATCAATACAAATGCCAGCCAGGTAAATATGCTATGCACAAGTGCCTGTATCCAGAGTTAACACAGTGGCACTATTTGATTATGTGATGAGTATACCATTAAAAAGTAGTCAAACAGACACTGAAGTACTCCAACATTGCACTAGGGGATGAGGCGTGATAGAAGCTCACAACCCCGATTTTCTATGGTAAACTGACAGACAATGTATATAAGTAATGTGAGGTAAGACATATAAAATAAATAAGATAAAAGGTATCATAAAATAAATTCACATTTGCAAGCAAAATTTTCATCTACAGATACATGGTAAATCGATGAAGAAACTAAAATCTCTGTTATTCAATGTTAGTTAAAAACTATAATCCCTTTTAAAGTATTATTATTATTTTTACTTTCTTTATTCCTTGGAATTAATCTGTAAAAAGTCCATCTGGATTATGGTTCTAGACTAGTTAACTAATAAAAAATAAAACACTATATAGAGTTAAACCAAACATAAAACCTCTAAAAAAATGAAAAAAGTATTTCATTAAAACAAAAGAAAGTAACAAAAAAAAAAACTGTGCACTTCACAAATAGGAGATTATACAGCAATACCTTCCTTACTGAAAAATATTAATTATGCATTAACAAATCCATGGAGAAAGGGGCAACACCTAGACACAGAAGCACTGTAGCAATCTACCACAAACAAAATGAACTGTAGCTCAGACCTCTCAGCTCTCCCTATTTTGGAGGAAACTACCTATTTTCTAGAATATTTACCCCTGTACATTGTACCTATTTTTGGAGGGATGTCCCTATTTTCAGGCCTAATTTACACCTTCACACAGTTTTCTGAATCCCGTTCATCACATGTGATTTTTGGACCTGTCTAGTACACAGAAAACCCCACTACATACCTAACATACTTGTGGCACCAATAATCTAAAGAAAGAGGGCACCCATCTTATATCTCCCTTTTTTCTGAAGCAAAACTAAATTACTTTGTCTGGTGGAATTCTGCAACATAGTTCATTAAAATATATAGAGTTTACACAGTCTCGATAATGTACTTATACTTTATCATTATTTGTGTGTTTGCTGTTTCTTTAATGTGTTTCAGAGTAGCATTCTACATTCCTACTAGAAGTGGAAAGTGTTATACTGCATTTGGTATTTTATGCTAATTACATGCCAAGATATTTAACTTGATACACCTACATTTCAGGGGCCTTTGTTCCTCTCCTTAATGACTGCAGAATGAAAGCTATTTGGTAGCTATATTTCACAAACATAACCTATCAGTGAAACAGAAGGATAAAAAATTAGAACAATCTCACACAGAAAAAATAAACACTTGCGAAATGTCCCATTTAAATAGTTAATGAAGGCATCTACTTCAGAAAACTGCAAACCAGTACCAAAATCACAGCAACGTGAGTCAGCTCTAAGGTACAGTGGGATAACGCCTTGACTATAATCACCACTGCAGGAGGAGTTGCTGAGAAAAGTGGGGGAAAAGTCGCTGCTACCAACTCACCCACCTTGGGAGGGAGGGTAGGTGGTTTATACTGTGCTGCTAGAGAAGCCCTTGCCATAGTCCAGGGTTAGCTGCAACAGTGCAAAGACTTAAGGTCTGCAGTGGGTATTTGCTAAGTAGTACTGTAGCCAGAGATAGACACATACATTGTAGTGCGCATGCCACAGAGCTGGCATTCTGCATTTTCCATCTTTAGTGGTGGGCATGACAGATCCATGAATGCTCTGGTTAAGAAATCATCATCATCATCAGCTCCCTTTTCTGAATTTTTTTCTACATGGCCTCAGGGTATCGTGTTAATTGTCGCCAACTCTCTCGATTCAGTGCCACACTTCTGCCTTCTTCACACCTCATGCCTGACTGTCACAGGTCTTCTTTCGCACAATCCATCCACCTCTTTGCTGGACATCCTCGCTTCCTCTTACCTTCATCCTGTTTGTCTCAAATCCTTCTCACCAGATTGTTTTCTGCTTTTCTGCACATGTCCAAACCACCATAATCTGGTCTCTTTGATCTTTTCTGCAATTGGAGCTACTTTGGCTTCTGCTCTTATGTCCTCATTATTTAGTCTGTCCCACAGTGTGCATCCTACCACCCTTCTCAGGCACTTCATTTCTATCACCTCTAGCTTCTTCATCTGCTCTGCCTTTACTGCCCAGGTTTCTGTACCATACAGTAGTACTGGTCACACCACTGTCTTGTACACCTTAGTTTTCTGCTTCTTTGGCATTCTTCTGTCATAGACTACACCTGACACTCTATGCCAGTTAGCTTAGACCTCTTCATTCAGATTTCCCTTCTCCAGATACTTGAAGCTGTTTACCTGTTCCACTATCTTCCCTTCAATCTCTTTTCTCAGCTTCCTCTGATTTCCCCAATGTGGTGCCATTACCAACATCTTATCTGTGCTTAGTTTCATCCCATGTGCCTTCAGTTTTACATTCCATTCTCCTATTCTTTGCTAAAGTTGTACCTCAGAGTCCACCTGTAATGCCACATCATCTGCATACAACAACCTTGTTGATCTGTCCCCTCCAACCTGTTTGCTAATGTAGTCCATCACCAGTATGAACAGCAGTGGGCGGAGAGCTGAACCCCGGTGTACACCCACTTCCACTGGGAACCTCTCTGTGAGGCCGAACACTGTTTGTACTTGACTCATTGGGTCCCTGTACATAGCCTGCACTAATTCTACCATGTTTCTGGGACTTCAAAATTGCCCAGCTCAGCTTTCTTGGGACTTTGTCATTTGCTTTCTCCAAGTCTAGAAATGCCCAGTTGGACACTCTCATCAGCTCTAGCTTCTTCTCAAGCTCTAGTTAAGAAAGGTAAAAATCCCTTTCCTTGATGACACTGGGTAATACCTAGTCTAGAGATAATTAGGCTACACACTTAAATAAGAATGGACCAGATAAATAGGAAGATGAAACCAGTCGGTCATGCTGTTGGGGCAAGTGTGGTAAGCACAAGATGTGGGGTGATGGGGGATATGAACAAACTCTCTACCTGGCTGCTTAAATGATTCCCCCTCTGGTCAGTCATAGTATGAATTCAAGACCAACGGAAGGAGGCACAAGGGACAAAAAAACTACCAAATAAAAAGAAAAGCAAGCTGCAGTAACCAGAGTCAGCTGCAAAAACCTGTTTCATGTTACTGAATCTGAAATTATTGTATTTGACAAAAAATGCATATTCCCCAAATCCACTGCTTCAACATATTGCAGTTTTATGGTGACAAAGCAACGTTGATTTTTCTAAGTGTTGGGCAAAATGAATATCTGACATTCTATCTTGGATTAGAATGATGTCCTGCATTTTGAATGGCTGCATTACCTTTCTTTCTAGGCTGGCCAAAAGCAATGTTAATTTTCCATAGCCAGCACACATTATTTCCTTGCTTTTAATGGTGCAGGTTGCATGCTAACAGATGCCTTGTTTAAGATTTGTGCAATCACTATCATTACTTTTCAGATGTCTAGATTGGTTTTTATAATTACATTTTCATGCTGCTGAGAATACTTTATTGACCATACTCATTTAAGAGTACAGCACAAGCTGAAACCAGGAGTGAAAACCATTCACAAATGTCAATCTCAAGTGGGAATTAAGCCTTATGAAAATGCAGTGATTTTTCTTTTTCTTAAAAAAAAAAAACAAACATTTCTAAATAATCTGCAAAACTGTAGTGTGATATGACTGTTAATAAAAGTCACGTAGCCTCTTAATTATCTGCAGCTTTCCCTTGGCAGGACAGCTGTACGCATTTACTGTTTAATGTTGTATTACTGAAAAACATTACTACTACTTGTCCAATATAAAAACAATAGCATCGCTTCTGCGCTATAGTTAAGGAATAATTACTGAACTCCCTTAACAGGCAAGGTAGTAAACAATATAACAGTACTCTGCAACAACAAAGACACGCAGCGCTGGTTTTCTCTTAAACACCTGCTGCACACAGAATGAGACAAAGGCCATGCAATACCCTGCAGGCTGTTGTATGTCTGGTATGGGATTCCAAAGGTATGCCATAACAGCCCAACACCTTTTCCTACTGCCAGTCTGGCTTTGCAATTGATGCCTGTAGCCTCTGGGACCCTCAAACACATGTCTGATGCTAGGCAAAAAAATTAAATGAGTTCAGGAGTGCACAGCAGTTAGCTGCCATATGTTAACCATCACTGATGGTGCTCCACGGCACTGTTTCCGGATTTAATACCTAAACTCCCGTTCCAGAAGACTGTTTTCTGTGGCAGATAATCATGTTCTGTTTGAGATGCTTCTACCTCAGTAGATATACATCTGAGTCAAGAACTGATACATATGATTTGAAGAGAACTTATTAAGCCAGCTAGTAGCTGGGGCTCTATGCTGAAAATTACCACAGGCACCTAACTCTGCTGATGCATTTATGGACAAACACTGGTTCCAATATTCTGATGCATTTCATTACTGAGCCTTCAGTGAGCAAGTCGTCTGACTCTATGGAACATCTCCATATATGACAGTTTGTCATTACTAAAATCTTGTTTATGTTTTTAAATGAAGATTGCACACAGGAAAAAAAGAGTAGTTATGCATTACAGATCTTTAAAGCGTGTCTACTTTGCAGAGCACACATAGTCACCATAAATGTAAGTATAGTACTTAAAATGTTGCTGTGTAATGATACCTAAGGTTTTCAAATCAATTTAAAAAAAACACAGGTGTTAAACACAAACCATCCTGACATCCACTTAGTCTTACCCTTGTCCCTACACCTCCCATGATATAAAAATTAAACTCTGATTTTTTTTTTTTTTTTATTCATTTTGAAGGCCGGATAAAATCTATATGTGCTTTAATAGCTGAAGAAAATAATTAAGGAAATAACATCCATTATTTTAACCATTATTTGTTGAGAAAAATTAGGGAAGGACACCAATATGAGAAGGTGGGGTGATTATTGGTGATGAAAGGGGGATTTTATTTTCACTAAGGAATTAAGGTAGAATGAAAAACATAAAAGGAAGGTAAAGCTAAAGGTTAACATGTTACATACGGTCAAATAGAATGAAGTCATTTGTTTTCCACTGGGCAGTTTGTTCACTGAATCCTTAAGAACAGAAGGATAACAGGAGATATACAGCCGTGTATTCAAAAAGAAAGGTGCAACATTCCAGGCCTGCAAGTTCAGCACTGGGGCTAGATGGAACAATTGAAACTTTAAAAACAAATTATACTTTTTTCTTAAAAGCAGATGACATAAATACAGTCTCGCTTTCTGAAAATATATACATTTATCAAAGTCAACAAATCTGATGTATTTTGATTTGGCCTACTTCAGATAGTCAAATGGTCACAATTTTGACATTCAAAACATTGATATGAAATTATCAAGCAGAAGAACATCAAATGGGAGAAGTGCATAGAATGTATGTTAGTTGAGATTGGGGAAGTGGCCTTTCCCCTCTGTGGTGTGATCTCAGAGTTGATATATATATATGTGTGTGTGTGTGTGTGTGTGTGTGTGTGTGTGTGTGTGTGTGTGTGTTTGTGTAGTGTATGTATATGTGTGTGTGTATGTGTGTGTGTGTATATATATATATATATATATATATATATATATATATATAATGTATATATATATATATATATATATATATATATATATATAGATATATATATATAAGTAAGGGGGGTGTGGGGAGTGTAACCCCCCCCCCACCTCTGTTAAACGTTTTAAACCACACACATGTATACTTCCAAGTTAAATAAATAAGTATTTCCAAAAGACAACTTATAACAAACTATGTGGGGGCTATGCCACCCACACCCCCAAATGTGGGGGGCTGTGCCTCTTCTAAAAACAGAAAACAATTATCCAGTAGGACTTTCCCTGTAAACAAAGGTCAGTCAATCAATTAATGAGTCGATCAGTCAATAAATAAATAAGACGAAGTCCCATAGTAACAGAAGACAATCAGCCACTGCAACATATGAATCAGATAACACACACACACACACACACACACACACACACACACACACACACACACACACACACACACACACATACACACACACACAAACACATACTTTTTTTGTGGCATATGAGATTGATGGTCTGTTTTTAGGATATTTTGAATGTAGTAGCTCACTCAGTTGCTGGCAGTGCACTTTCAATAACCCCCTCCCTTTTTCACCAATATAATGTGGTCATGAAGTGGGTGCATATACATTAGGGGTAGATAAGGGCCGTGCAAAAGAGATTTCTTTTTTTAGATTTTTTCTATCAGTTTTTCAGGATAGCATAACTCATATTCCTATGCCATAATCTAATGCCGCTAATCCCCTCGGGCACACACACACACACACACACACACACACACACACACACACACACACACACACACACATTGCAGAAAGCCACTACTAGGCAATGTTTGAAGTAATAGGTAAATTTAAAGATAACACTGCATAATACAATTATATATTAAAACTAAAATAAACCACTGAAAAATAATCACACAGAGCCTGAATTAAATAGGGCAGCTTTTTTATTTCGAACCCCATGTATGTACAAGCCAAGTCCTTTCTCTTTTGGAAGTATTTCCAACACATACTGACTGTCGAACCCCATGTATATACAAGCCAAGTCCTTTCTCTTCTGGAAGTATTTCCAACACGTACTGACTGCAAGAAAGTAGACTTATTTGCTTTTAATCTTCCTTGTAAATATTTTTTACATACTAAATCCTTTTTCTGTTAATGTGATACCTATAGACCTCAGCTAACTGCAATGGTTATACAGTATAATGCATCTATTCTCCTATGTCAAAATTAACTTCTAATTGTATACCACATGCACAGCTGCATTCTGGTTTTATTCATTTCTATAGATATTTTTCTAACTGTATTCACATGACCTATGCCTGAAATCGGTCCCCTGGCAAACCAGAATATAATCAGATGTCCCTAAATAACCTTACTTTATTGAAGCTCAGTGAGTGACAATACCTTAACCCTGCAAAGCACAGGTGTAGTCTTCTTATGGACAAAAATATCCCTTCATTTACCAAAGGCAGTATTTTGCTGCAGATGTTAGGCCTTCTAAGTGTTTACTAGTGATATATGTGATGCGAAAAGCAGCAGAGGTTATGCTAATGTCAACTGACATCAAGCCTATATTTTAGTGAACCCTGACTCCTGCACAAAGACACATTATTATTTTAAGTGGATATATTGCTTTTTTATACAATGTATGCTAAAACATGGCAAAATAATAACCTGGTAAGTTATACAAGTGGAAATCAAGGGGGACAGCATACATAGAAACACAGCCAGCTGCTTAACTACATACCAGTGTGATTTGTCTCTTTCCAAGCCTCTAAATAAATAAAAATCAATTTCAACATTTTCTGACAAAGGAAATATGTTTTTCTCCAGGGAAAAAGTCTAATTCTGAAGTTAGTTTTCTTTGAGAAGAAGGTATACAAGGAGCATTTCTCAAACCATTTTGATTTTCCATCACTTTCCATAGACAGTAAAATCATTTAGCAGCATGACAGGCAGTGCCTTCTGTGTACGAACTATCCTAATAATAATTTATGACCTGCTCTAGACATAAAGGATCACATGATTAAAGCCTTATATTTAACTCTTATTTGGGAGCTTCTGCACTCTAAGCAAACTTAAATGTAAAGCTTCTTGCTGCTGTCTCACTGCTGCATCACTGGAATCATGATAAATGCTGTCAGCCATATTGAATCAAGAGCTTCAGCATGGAGTAATACAAGGGTCTGCTATATTTTTTTAAACTTTTTCAACCAGTGAAATCCAGAATATGCATTAAATAATGCAACTGAATACCACTGTGCTAAAGTTTTAGGAACACATATACATATCTTTAACTATAGATATCAATGAGACATACAGACAAGAAGCATATATATGCATACGGATTCACTTCAGAAGCCTGAATTGCATAAGCCAGCAGATGAAAAGCCTGAAATTTCATAAGCCTGAACACTCAAAATCCTAAATCCCATAAGACTGACAACATATCGGATACATATACTGACTGAAGACAATACAAAG
>NC_056742.1:361416941-361501941 GCF_019279795.1 Protopterus annectens
CCAATATTCAGTGAATGATGAAAATAGCGAAGTTGCAGAAAACCAAATTTTTTTTCTAGGGAAAGAATTTGGTTGGCCGTTTCTGTGGCTTTGCTGTTTCAGCACTGTGGTGGAAAGTTATGGGTTGGCTTCAGGTAAGTGTGTGATTGTGTGGACATGAGGGTTAGGGCACGGGTTAGGTGAGTTAGGGTTAAGGCTCAGGTCAGGTAAGTGTGCGATTGTGATGGAAGTTAGGGTAGGGAGGGAGTAGGTTAGAAGTAGGATTTTAAGTGTATGTGTGGATTGCTGTTTTTTGGTGTGCTTGTGTTGTGTGTATGTGTTTCAGTACAGCAAATTTTTTCCCTGGGAAAAAATTCCCTGTTCTGCATGTTCGATATTTTAAGCGTTCGCTGAATAGGGGTCGATATTAGAACATTAGACGTTTTAAAACTTCGGTGTTCTAATATAGACCCCATATATCTGTGGGTTATAGATGATCCCTTAAAAATAAACTATCTCAAACTCCATCTGTCAATGTAAATAACATAGAAAGATGGAATTATTAAAAATATGAAAAAATTCTCTTTTTCAATCTTTTATTGCAGGAGTGCAACCCCCGTGCATCCTTCACACCCCCACTAACTTAAATTTACTAACTCTGAGTTCACAAATTACCAAGGAAAAGTGAAAATATCTTACCCCAATATTGTCCAACCTCTCTGTTATTTGCACTCTGCTAATGAGCTTTCCATCACTGTACATGTACTAATCACTTGGATTCAAATAAAATGCTGTGGACAAGATGATAACACTACAAGCTTTTTTTCTCTCTCTGTCTACATATATATCTATATATGTATGTATATGTATATCTCACTCACACACACACACACACACACACACACACACACACACACACACACACACACACACACACACACACACAGCTATATCATCCCTCTTTATAAAGACAGATAGATAGATGGATGGATGGATAGATAGATAGACTGATATAGTGGGGTAGGAAGACTGACCATTCAATAAGGGGCCTGCAGGTCCAGCTAAATTAACCCTAATTCTGTAATAAAAAGAGAATGGAAGTTGGAAGCAGGAAAAGAGTTTGCCTGAAATAGTGCAAGGATTATAGGAGGACACAGATGGAGGGTTTGGTGCAAAGGAGCTATACAGGCAGCAAACTGATACCCAGGCATAGGTCTCTCTAAGAAAGTTATATACACAGTGCTTTGATACATAGGCAAGGGGCTGTCCAACACCAGAGAGGCCAGAACACCTCAAGAAAAGTCAGAAACACAGGCAAGAAATGCCAGAAAACTATGTATGAATGAGAATAATTGTGAGTTACAGAACTTTTAATGATCTATTTACTAAAAGAATCTCAAACTTATCAAATTTGTAAGTTATAAGTGCAGTCTGCATGTCCTCCCTGTGGTCGCATGGGTTTCCTCCGGGTGCTCCGGTTTCCTCCCACATCCCAAAGACATGCTGCAGGTGGATTGGACACTCTAAATTGGCCCTAGGCTTGAGTGTGTGCGTGTGTGTGCCTTCTGTGAAAGGTTGGGTGCCGGGCTGGCAACTCAACACCGTAAAACTCCACTGCCAATCCTGAGCGGACAGGTGATCTGCTGTGGTGACCCCTAACCAGTAAAAGCCGAAAGAAGAAGAAAAAAAAGAAGATAAGTGCAGTCTGTGTGTGAGCTGTGAAAGACAAAGCTATGCAATACATATGTTTTATACAGTAAAATGAAAAAATGGTGAAAAAGGCAAGCTATTTGTGTGAAATCACCTAATGTGTGTCTTACGGGTTGCTCAAGACTTAAATACACACACACACACACACACACACACACACACACACACACACACACACACACACATATATATATATATATATATATATATATATATATATATATATATATATATATATATATAGCTATACATATACATCTTGCTCCATTGTTAGCTGTTGACATAGAAGGATGAAGTCCTGACCAAGACCTAGGCAACTGAGCATGAACAGTCAATGAGGGGAGGGACAGCAGTGAAGAAACAGTGCCAATTTATATGTCTCTGGGGGGCAGGGTTATGGGATGTGTGCTTGGGAAGAGTGTAGCTGCAATATTCCGGGGGATATCAGGAAGTATGCCCAGTCTATGCAGCAGCCAGGAAAAGGGTCAGAGGTGGGTGAGAAAATGAGCTATTATTAAGGCTGAGCATAGTCTCAGGCTTCCCACTGCATGCCCTTTATGAGAGGGTGTAAAATAAGTATGTCACCATGGAGGTGAGACCTTCGCCCCATATGCCTTATTTCTGGACAGCCAACCCACAGCCCTAGCAATGGAAGGGAAACAAATAGGCCATTTGGTTTCTGGAGAGAACTGATGGCCAGTGGAGAGATTGCATAGAAGGAAAAAGCTATTCGGATGTGCTAGGTGACTGCTGTTTGATATTTGGCTCATGTATTTGCTGGAACTGCTGTGGAAAAAGGGAGAAGCAATTCACCTCAGCCAGCTCACCTCCCTTCCTGGGAGAGCACAATGGTGCATGTTTGGGTGGCACAGTCCTAAAGTAGAATCCACAAAGGATAACAGAGACCACATGGGAGAACTGGCTTCAAGAGGCAGGGTGCTATTGAGGGGTTACATTTCCAACAGAAATGAGAGTGACAAACCATTGGTGGTACTGACTGCCTACTGATCCCTACAGTAGTGTACTGGGCTTTTGCCATTGAGCAACTGCCAAGAGGTTATGACAAAAGCACAATAAAAACTGCCCTGTTAATATGACACCATCAGTACCTGCTACTGAGCTCTTGCCCCAGGAGGAACACTATTTCATACATACACACACATGCACATGTGATGAATAAACAGATAATAAATAGATACACAGATATAGATACATGACTGTCTCTGGGTATATATGCGCATAATATACACACACATACATCTATATATGTATTTATATATGTATTTGCCTATGTGTGTGTGTGTGTGTGTGTGTATATATATATATATATATATATATATATATATATATATATATATATATATATATATATATATATATATATATATACGTATACGTACATATACATATAAAATGAAGGCAGTGGAACCCAAAAAGGACATGCATCAATGGTAGGGGACTCTGGTATACACAGGACAGTGGGACAAGGTGGTGTGTATGTGCATGTAGGAAGGCGTTTATAATTTGCATATGTGGAAGTTTTTTTTCTAAAGTGGGAATCTGTGAAGCTGTATGGGATCTTGGGATTATTGATTTACTGGAGCAGCTAAGGAGGGGTTTGTGTGTATTAGACAGGAGTGAACTAAAGTACAGTTTGCAATAGGGTAGGTTGAGGGTTACCTCACAGACACGAAGTATAGGGTTTGAGTCTCACCTTGGGAAGCATAGCCAGGCTTAAAAAAAAACTTGCTCATGAGCATAATAATTACCCATGAACCTAAAAGTGTCTCTACACAAGAGTGGAAGACTTTGAAGGCTGAAAGGGTACAGAAGGAAGAAAAGTGGTTGAGTGTGGAAATTATTTAGAGCTATGAGTATAGCTTCTGCCTGTATGGATTTAGAGAAGAGGTTGCACATTACAAACTGGTAAAGGGCAGTGGTGGAGAGAATTATGCAGCAGATAGAAGAGAGATAATAGTGTCATTACAGTGTGTCAGCTAAAAAGGGATAGTGAGTCTTTTTGTTAAAATGTGGCTGATAAGTAGGTGGATAAGGAGCTGGTGGCTGATTGTGATGTTCCATGTAAAAGACTGCATTTCAAATTCCATTGTATGAATATATAGGGGGAATGGGTAGTGTAGTTATATCTATGGCATAGCTGGGTTATATTTGTTTTATATTAAGGATATACAGTAGAAGATATATATGCTTAAGCAAATGTTGGAAGATTGTATACTGTGTGAATGTTTACATCTGCCATTTATTGGTATATTATCATTGAATTGCAATGAACTCCTCGTGGGTTGTTGCATGTCAACAAATGGTTGGGATTCCAGTTTTACTGTATGTCAATGTTTTCCTCTTTATTGCTATTAAGTTTATGGTCCATCATGTTATGTTATTTTTCATGTGTTTAGTATTTCATGTGTGTGTTATGTGTCATTCTTAAACAAAACTGTTCCAGAAAAAAAATACCAGGTATCCAAAACTACAAAATGTATCCAGGCTCTAACTCATATCAAATTCATGATTAAAAATCATTGTTTGGCATAGTCATTTCAGAGGAATTATTTAATGGGAAGGGTATTTTTAATATATCATTTAGCAAGACTAAAATGTTAAAGAGACATCAAGGATTACTTTCCTCCTTACTATTTCTAAGTAACTTACATCGCTCATTAGCTTGTGCAGTGTGTGTGTGTGCGCTACCACATAAAACACCCAGCCATTCCTGCCCCAACTCATTGGCATATGCAAATCAGGTGAAACTCAGTGAAAAATAAAATACGAAAACAGTTAATGCAAGTCCCTGTTAAAAATGGCAGAAACTGGCATATTCTTGTTAGCAGATAACAAACATAATCCAAATGAGCCCAAATGAGAAACTATATTTTTATTTATTTTATTTAAATTCCTATATATTTATTTATACATATATTAGAATATATTTATATATATTAGAAAGTGTATCCCTATTTGAGTGTAACATCAAAGCCTTTGACAGACAAACTAGCAATTACTCAAGACAGCCTTAATGTGCACTGATATTTGCATTTATTACTTTTGAACTGCCTTTATATTCAGCTGTGTTCACTACCATGTGCAATATTTAAAAGATTTACAGTACAGTGAAACACTTCAGTAACTTTAATAATGTAACTTCAAGTTGAAACACGTTTTACATTTTTAATTAATGTTCATCTTGTACGTTTTTCACTCCTACCTGCTGCTCCAGCTTGTTGCCAAGCACAGACCTAAGAGATTTACAGTAATCAAGCTAGTTCCTATTGACTTTTTTAATGAATGTACAGAAACATTAGCAGCTATTACATTTCCTGTCTTGCTTTTTTCTATATTTGAACTACTTGTAGAAATGACAGCTATACTTTTATGTTGACCACATTAAACGTTTTTTTTTAGTTTCCTTTTCATTTTGCAGCAGAAACATTTGTTTTGTTGCAATCCATTCCAGTACACATTGTTATCTGTTATTATAGCCATCTGCTTTCATAGACCTAGTCATTTGCTTCATTCCCTTTTACCATCTGAGTTCCTTTGGCCAAATTTTTGATACCTTCAGAAAGACTAGAAAGCAATAACTCTGGACAGCTAATTTTTAATTCTACTACCAAGTTATGTGCCATAACACTTATAATGGCATTATGAACAAAGAATGGGCATCCTTGACTGTGCACAGACAAGTCCCTCTCACACGACCAACCTGTCTGTCTCACAACTACACCATTCAGGACTATAATTACATTATAATGCAGTAACTTTAGCACCTAGCACCACCTAACTGTTAACACATGCAACATAATATCCCAGGCTTTCTTTTTCAAGGGAGACTAAGCATTTCATCCACTGAAATTGTTTGTTATGCAACCTATTTTAGAACACCGAACTGCTGAACTGTACTGTAATGATACTGCCTTGTATGTACCTCTGTTTACATGCATGTTTGGCTGAAGGTGCATTTTTGTGCCATTTCTTTTTAAGCAATTTCAAAGTTGTTTCTTGCAGCAGATCCTTATAATTTCATGGAATTTATAGTATGACCTTGGATTAGTTGGAAAAAAAACAAGAATCTGTCTCATCTCTCTGTAGCAACATTTCAAGATTGCAAGGTCAAAATAAAAATGTCCAATAATGAAAGTAATAAAAAATAGGTCCAACCTTTATTATGGGAATGTTATATTGCCTTGAAAATGGAATGTGGATGTATATATTGCATGAATAAAGAATTAAAGTCATTGATGTGTTTTGTGGATAAAGGGTCTATTCAGCAATTGTAATGGAAGCAAGATACATACAGTCATTTTGTATATATGTGATTTATTTTAAGTAAGGAAAACGTCTTTCAAAATTGGACTAATTACTGAAAATATATTCCGGAGTTAGTTTGTACTGTACTTTGTATACGTATAATTTATATAAAACAATATGTTATACAGAAATATGCCCATATAAAATAACTTTACAAAAGGGAATTCTTTTTTTTTTTGCACAGAACAAATATATAATTATTGACAGTATAAAAGGGGAATCCAATTATTAGTGGTATACTGAAGCAGAAAGAAAATTCATCTTAATGTAATAGTTTCAATTTTGCAAGATGAATTCATTTATTAATTTTGTAAGATAGAGATTTGTGCAATGTAATTTCTAAACAGGAAGGTGATTTATGTATCCTAGGCATTCAAAACAGTGTATGCTTTGGGGAAAATACTGTATAGAGTTCTTAAATATTCACAGAATACATAAGACTTGGCTCTGCATTCTGCTCCAAGCATAAACTGTTCAGAATATATAGACATCTTACAGAGCAGCTTTTGGCAAAAAAAAAACAAGCAGAATATTTGTTGCTTTAAAATATTGGTTAGTTTTGCATACTAAATATTACTGCAACACAAGGCCTACGAAGGTCAACACCTAGTAAAAGTAAATATGGGAGTATTGACTGTCTGTGATACTACTATTGAGATCTGGTCAATGTAGACTAAAAAAAGGTCTGATCTCAAAGAAAAATACCTAATTAATCTTTACCAGCTTTAACTATTCCTACAAGAAATCACAGTGCTAAAACTTACATGTGAGCACAAGGCAGAGTGCTGATAAGTTGGATATCCAGATCAAAATGCTCCCTAGTCTCTTGTGAGAAATAGTATTTAAACATTACTAACAAAAATGTCTCAAAGGCCCTTCCCAAATTACATTATTTTTGACACTTAGGTTTTATCAGTATTCATATTGCATCATCTTAACACCCGGTCTGAGTTCTCAGGCCACAAACAGCATTATTTAGCAATCTAACGCCTACTCAGAAACTTGCAAAAATCCAAGGCATTTCACATATACAGTCTAGCAGAACCTAGAGCAATAAAGCACCTTCCACATGTAAATTCTGGTCATAAACTTTAGCCTTAAAACAATGGGCATGAAAACTTCATCCAGACTTACTGGAACCGACTTGTAAAGCATTAAAGAGATTCATAAGATCTTTTCAATTTCAAAAGACACATTTGAAATGCTTGGCTTGGTTTTCCTTACAGCAGATGGCAATGTCACAGCAATCTTGAAGTTCACATTTTACAGTGTTTTCTTTCATTTAGAAATGCAAGCCTGTATTTTACATTTATTTATACAGCTGATAGAATTATGTATCAAATTCTATTTGACTAGGCTGGCAGCCTTCGCCCATCTCTCCCCAATCTTCACATTTTCCCCCCAGGGGAACTCAAGCAAGTTTTTCAAGTGCCCCTTGAGAAACATCACTTGAGAGTATCAGGTCTATCTGGGTGTACTTCATCCCATTCCCTGCCTTGAGAGCCCATCTGCATTGGCATTGCTACTCCCACTGTGGTGCTGCACTGACATATCATATGCTTGCAACCCCAGACTCCATCTTAGTAACTTGGCATTTTGCTGACTGGCTCTGTTTGACCATGTTAGGGGGTTGTGATCTGTCATCACAGTGAATTTTCTTCCATACAGATAAGGCTGAAGTTTTTGTAGTGCCCACACTATGGCTAGACATTCCTTTTCTACCACTGCATAGCATTCCTCCCTGGGTTAGAGCCTATGACTGAGGTAAACCACTGGGTGCTCTTCTCCTTCTAAAGAAATCTGGCTAAGTACAGCCCCCACCCCATAGTTTGAAGCATCCACATGCACAACAAATTATTTGCTATAATCTGGCCTGGCTAACACAGGGGGTCCTCCCAAAGCTTCCTTAAGCTTCTGAAATGCCTGCTCACATGCTGGGGTCCACACTACCTTATCTGGCCTGTTCTTCCTTGTCAGGTGTGTAAGGGGAGCAGCTATGGTACTATAATTGGGAACAAACTTTCTGTAGTACCCTGCTGTCCTTAAGAATGCCCTTACCTGCTTTTTGGTAACAGGTGTAGGCCATGCCTGAAAGCTTCCACTTTGGCAGGTTCTGGCCTTATCTTACCACTCCCCACTCTATGTCCTAGGTAGGAGACCTCTGCCATACCCACCTGGCATTTGCTCAGCTTAATGGTCAATCCTGCCCTCTGTAGTCTGCCCAGCAACTCCCTGACATGCTGAAGGTGCTCTTGCCAGGAATGGCTGTAGATAGCAATATCATCCATGTAAGCAAGGGCAAACTCCCCTGCTCCTGCTACGATATGATCTACTAGCCTTTGGAAAGCCACTGGGGCATTCTTCATCCCAAAGGGCATCTTTGTGAATTCATACAAGCCAAAAGGAGTTACAAAAGCTGACTTCTCTGTAGCACTGGGAGTCAAGGACACCTGCCAGTAACCCTTGGTAAGATCAATGTTTGTAAGATACTTAGCCCCACCCAGCTGGTCTAGGGCCTCATCTGTCCTAGGCATGGGGTAAGCATCTGCCTCTGTGTGACTATTTAATTTCCTGTAATCCACATAGAACCTGGTGCTGCCATCCTTCTTTGGCACCAACACTACTGGTGAGGCCCAGGGACAGTTGGACTCCTGAATCACCCCTAGTTCCAACATCTCCTGTACCTCTTCCCTCAGAGTCTGTTTAACTCTCTCAGGCAACCTATAAGGGGCCTGCCTGATAGGCCTTTGGGGTCCTGTATCCACTTGTTGCTGAACCAGGTGGATGCTCCCTGGTTTCCTGGTGAACATGCCCCCAAACTCCTGCAACACTGCTCGGATTTCTTGAACCTGGGTAGGTGATAGCTGCTGGGCCATTGCTACCCCTTCCACTGAGGTGTCAGCCCAAGCCTCACTGAGGAGAACAGTCACAAGATCTCTCTCAGACTCCTCCTGCAATCCACTGCACAAGGGCCTCCATATCATGGTAAGGTTTCATCATGTTAACATGATGCAATTTCTGCCCCTGCTGTCTGCCTAACACTTCCACCATGTAGTTAACATCACTTACCTTTCTTACCACCTTGTCAGGTCCCTCCCAAGCTGCCTGCAACTTGTTGTGTCTGACAGGAATGAGAACCATCACCTGCTGCCCTACAGCATACTCTCTAGCTCAAGCATTCCTGTCATATCACACCTTTTTCTGTTGTTGGGCTTCTGCCAGGTCCTCCTGGGCCAAGCCCATGAGTTCCCTGAGCCTTGTCCTGAGGTTCAGGACATATGCCACAACAGACTCCTTGTGAGACTCACACTCACCTTCCCACTCATCTCAAATTAAATCTAGAGGTCCCCTCACCCTATGCCCATACAGCAACCCAAAGGGTGAAAAACCTGTGGATTCCTGGGGAACCTCTCTGTAAGCAAACAACAGATGGGGCAAATATTTGTCCCACTCCCTCAAACTGATCTGCAAATGCCTGTAGCATCAACTTGATTGTAGATTTTAACCTCTCAACAAGACCATTAGTCTGGGGATGGTATGGGGTAGTCTTCATGTGCTTCACCCACAGGACTTCCACAGACAAGCCAGCAGGTCTGACATAAAATTGGCACCTCAGTCAGACAGTGTTTCCTTTGGGAACCCTACCCTGCTGAATATCTCTAGCAAAGCATTTGCCAACTTCTCGGCTTCAATGGAGGACAAAGCCACTGCCTCAGGGTACCGTGTAGCATAATCTACAATCACTAGGATATACTTTTTCCCTGTGGAACTTGGGGTACTCAGAGGACCCACAATATCGAGAGCTACCCTCTGAAATGGCTCCTCAATCACAGGCAAAGGCATCAAAGGAGCTCTCATCTTGTCTCCAGCCTTGCCTACCTTTTGGCACTGCTCACATGTCCTGTAATACCCTGTTACATCTCTGAAAATTTCAGGCCAATAAAAGTTTTGCATAACATGCCTCTTTGTACATTTTATGCCCATATGCCCTGCAAAGGGAATATCATGGGCTATGGCTAGAAGCGCCAGATGGTAAGCTCTAGGCACTACCAACTGCTGTACTCTCTCACTTTCTAGCCCTCCTTTAGGGGTCCACTCTCTGTACAGTAACCCTTTGTTCCAGTTTACAGATTCCTCCTTTGCTTGAGAATCAGGTGCCTCCCTAGCTACCTGCCTCAGGCCTTGCAATATAGGGTCTGAGAGCTGAGCCTTTCTCAAGTCTCTCCTTGTATCCCTTCCCAGCTCCCCTTCCACAGGAAGTCTGGCATACTCTGACAGCGGTGCCTCACTGTCAGCCTGGGTACTACTACTCACCTCTACCTTTGAAGTTACCCTGTCGAAGGGAACATTAGTACCCACAAGCAGCTGTGGCTCACAATTAGTCTCACCGCTACAGCGTAGCTCACTCCCTGAAGTAACCACTTCAGCAGTCCTGGCTGCAAGCATGCACTCTGTCTGGGTCTCCCCCAGGCTACCAGACCCACATGCCTGTCTCCTAGCCTCACTGCATGTAACTGCATAAGTACATAGTACTGCCTCATCCAAATCCTTCCCTCTCAGGACATCTGCAGGATGGTAGTTCCATATCCCTGTTGTCTCAAGACAACCTACTATTGGCATTTTGTCTTTGCTACTAACTGGCTCCCTCACCTTTGGTTTCCCACCTTGCCTCTGTGGACACCTGTATGCCACATGGCCCCACTGGTTGCATTCAAAACATTTCACCCTGGACTTGTGGCTTCCCCTACTACTGGCGGATTCTGTTGGGGTAGTCTGTGCTGCCCACCATGGGTTCCTTTAGACCCATGAGCAGTACTAGGAGTCCCTTTCCTGTGCAGGGCTGCCCTGGTTGCTAGGTATAGGTCTCCCTTCTTCCCCAACTCCTCTGAAGTAGCACACTATTTATCAGCTAACCAGATCCTCATGTCCTCAGGCAAAGTGCTAAGGGCTTGTTCCCTTACCAAAAGGTCTGCCAGCCCTTCAGAAGTGGTGACCTGACATCCACTCACCCAGCTATGAAAATAAGTGCTCAGTTCAACAACATATTCACATACATTTTCATCTGCCTTGCATCTATGCTCACGAAACTTTTTCCTATACATTTCAGGTGTTAGCTTAAAACATTCTAATAAATGTCTTTTTACAGCAGTATAATCAAAACAGTCAGTGTCATGCATTTTTGCTAAAGCTGTTACAGCTTTACCATGGAGTAAGAGGGTCAGGAACTGTACCCAGAGCCCTTGGTAAACTTCATACTGTTTACATACCTGCGCAAACATATGAATGAAGCTATCAAAAGTATCCCCCTCTTTAAACTGTGGAAGAAATTTACTGACCTATTTTGCTTCTGGGTTCCGGTTACTGCCTTCCCCATTACTTCCATGACTCTGGCGAAGAGTCAGCATTTCCCTCTCATTCCTCCTCTGCCGTTCATTTTCCTCAGCTTGTAGACTCCTCATTTTCTTGGCTGCTTCTAGTTCCATATGCCTGGCCTCCAACTCAAGTCTCTTTAGCTCCAGCTGGATTTTTAAGTCCACTGCAGAAAGGTTGAGCTGTTCATTCTCCAAGGATATTGTATCTCCACTGTCAGTCTGATTGTCCTCCAGTCTGCTGTTTTCTGATGCAGCTTTAACAAAGGCTGCAATCAGGTCTGCTTTAGTCAGGTTTCTATGCACCAGTCCCCTAGCCTGGCGCATCTCCGCCAGCTGGCTCCTTGTCGGCTTTCCATACTCTTCTGCTGACATGCTGCCTGCTCACCCTGACTAACACTAATCAAGCAAAATAAATAAAACAATTGTGATCTGAACTCTGAGTATGCAGTGCAAAACACTTTTAGAGATCACTGTACATAAGCTACAGGAATTCGCTCTACGCATACCACTACAAGCCAATTAGCATGTGAAGTAGATCCCACCATTGTCACCACTTGTGAAGACCATGCCCTGGCCCAGCAATCAAGGAGCCTCAATCCTCACCACTAACACCAGGGAGGTTGTCTCCGAGAAGAGGAAAGGATAACTAATACACACAGTAAAGTACAATTTCCCTTAAGTACACACAGAGATCACAGTCAGTCTGGGGTTGGTTGCTCCCTTGCTCACCAGTTCCCCAATAAGACTCCCCACTGGCACAGCTATAGGGTCCAGGTCTCAGCCTAGCTGGGCAAGCTAAAACTTCCAGTACCCTCTCTGTCCAACCAGTGCTTCTTGTCCCTGCCCAACTAGTTGACACAACACACACACACACTTTGAGATAAGTATGTATACTACTTCACAGACACTCCTAGGAAAGGCTGACACAGATTCTCCAGCTGTGCCCCTTTACCCAGACTATATGGTAGCAATTACTGCCACCACCCAACTAATATCAGCTACTAAAAGGCCCTTTAAAAGGGTGTCCAATTATTACTGTGCAATATTATTATCCAATGGTAGTATGACTAACAGTCAATGCTTACTTTAGAGTGGCCTATTACAATAACCTCTATAAATATGCAATGTACTCTAGAGATTATCTCTACACAAGTCAGCCACAGGTAGAAGGTTTTAAAAATATTTAGTAATAAATAATTAAAACACAAGACAAAACTACTACACCACAGAGATATCTAAGAGTTTATAGATCAAACAGAAACTTAAAATAATACAGTAGGACTGGTCTGATTTCAAAGAAAAATACCTAATTAATTTACTAGCTTTAACTATTCCTACAAGAAATCACAGTGCTAAATCTTACATGTGAGCACAAGGCAGAGTGCTGATAAGTTGGAGAGCCAGATCAAAATGCTCCCTAGTCTCTTGTGAGAAATAGTATTTAAACATTGCTAACAAACATGTCTCTAAGGCCCTTCCCAAATTGCATCATTTTTGACACTTAGGTTTTCCCAGTATTCATATTGCATCATCTTAACACCTGGTCTGAGTTCTCAGGCCACAAACTGCATTATTTAGCAATCTAACACCTACTCAGAAACTTACAACAATACAAGCCATCTCACATATTCATTCTAGCAGAAACTAGAGCAATAAAGCACCTTCTACATGTAAATTCTGGTCATAAACTTTAGCCTTAAAACAATGGGCATGAAACCTTCATCCAGACTCACTGAAACCAACTTGTAAAGCATTAGAGAGATTCATAAGATCTTTTCAATTTCAAAAGATACATTTGAAATGCTTGGCTTGGTTTTCCTTACAGCAGATGGCAATGTTGCAACAAGTTCACATTTTACAGTGTTTTCTTTCATTTAAAAACACAAGCCTGTATTTTACATTTATTTATACAGTTGATAGAATTATGTATCAAATTCTATTTGACTAGGCTGGCAGCCTTCGCCCATCTCTACCCAATCATCACAGCATGTATAGTTAATAATGAATGGACATGGGATACTAAACACCAAACATGTTTCTTAGAGCCAAAACTCTTTCCACAAATAAAATAATTGTTAGTTTAAAGAAAGACATTGTGGGAACTGTCATTAGAAAAGCCATAAAGAAAGATGGAAGGGATGCAGAAAACAAAATTATAAAATGTGTATGCATTCAAGGGCAGCAAAAGAGTTGCTGAAAATAAACACAGGTGCACTGAAACATATCTAGTGAAGAGGGTGATATTAATTCAGAGACATAAGCCACTGAAGAAAATCTAGGCAAAGATGATTATCATGCTTACCACCGCATAATTGGGTTGAAATGAGCTTAATGTCAGATGGATCACTCCAGTGGTAGCAGATGTAAAGTTAGCAATTAAACTAGATACAAGAACAACATTTCCTTCAATTTATGCTACACTATAAGATTATAGCTTATTAAACAACATACATTTTCAAAACTTTGTTTTTCACAATTCAGCATTGTAAATAATAACACAGTAGATTATCAATTTAAATATTCCAATGTGTTTTCTAATTAATAAGGTCTGCTTTTACCACAAGACCTTATGGGAAACTAAATCACATTCTTGAAGTTTTGAGTTAAAAGGTTTCACATTAGTCTAAGACTGTCTTTTAACCAAGCAGGCATACAAATGTTATATATAAAACATCTAGAGGTAAATGTGAATATTATACAGTGCATGCATTTTCGATAAAGCCAGGGACAGAAATGGGAAACAACTGTAACATGCTGAAATAAAACATCTTGCAAGTAAACCGGATGAATCATATTAGATGAACTGTACATGTGACAAAACCACAGCCTGCAGCCAGAGAAAAAGTGTTCTCTGTTTGGGATAAGCCCCCCCCCCCCCGTATTGGGCACTTCATCCCATCATACCACCTTACTCACATATATCAACTCTATGGTAACACATCATCTAAGAAATGAGATATGAAGAGCAAGGGTGAAGACACTCAGTTCAACAAGTTTGATTCATCCAGTTTACACACTAAGAGTCATCATTCAAGGAAATGTACATCTACCAGAGTAGGTTCTTTATGGTCTCCAGTCACAACAGGTAAAGTTAGAGACTTTCCAAATGCAACTTACTGATGTATTTTGGATGGATGTGGTAACAAACATATGGGAACCTTTCTAATTATTAACAAATCTTCCATCTGTTTTTCATATTCACCAGCTTGTTCTGTCTCTTAAGAATCATTTTTGTATTAGACTGCAATGTTTTTTGCAGAGAACCAGTGGCAGCTATGTATGACAACGTGCAGTGGTTCCAAGAATCCATTTACAGCCCTAATTGTATTTATTCATCTGCACTTCACCTCCAGGTGTAAAACTTCTCAACATTTTTGTTTCCTGAGAAAGTCTTCCTCAGCCTATATGCCTTGAATGGATTTTTACTTTCAAATCTGACAAAAATAAGTCAAATGTATTTCTGTTGGATACAAGCCATCTGAGGTATGACTCTTTAGGTAAAACCGTGACAGTTTCATTACCACATTTTTACTTTTCTTCATCCCTTCCCTCAAAGTCTGTAGAGAGCTCTCTGCCAGTTTATCATATGAAGTATGAAATTAAATAGTATATACATGGCAATTTCAATTTGCCTTCAGAAAATGTATAGATTTCACACTAGAGAAATATCATCCATTATCAGACACTGCCATTTCTAGAATACCATGCAAATTAGAATTGTTTACTTTTGTATTTAGTATGTGCATGTGAAGAAAGAGCATTCAATACATTCACATTCATCCTCATTAAACTTAGCATCTCTTGGAGCTAAAACCCTTTCCCTTGGAAAGGGTCAACATAGCTCACATGCAACATAGGACAAATTCTCTTACAAAAAGTGCACCCAGTGGAGATAAACTGCTTGCGCAACATTGTAGCAACTTCCTTTTCACATTCTTATTTACACTGTAGACTCTTGTATGTGATCTGGGTAGGACTTTCATTCTAGGGATTTCACAAGTTTTTCACTTGTGAAAATTGCTCAGGTCTCTGACTTCAGATACCCAAAGCAGACACAAACCTCTTGACAGTTGATGTTATTTTCTGAAATAGTATAATATAAACATTGGATCAGCTTTAAAGGCTAGCTTTTCAATAAATATTCATGAGTCTGTTGATAAATTATAACTTTTGCAGAAAACTTTCTCAGTGTGTGCTGACATACTGTTATTGTCTATAACATCTAGTATTATCTAGTATTAACACTTGATCAATATGTCTAAATTTGTAAAGAATTCTGAAAATAGAAACCTACTTAATACATCAGTATTAGCAGGACATGTGTCTGGTCTCTCAGTAATATTATCAATTGTATTTATTTTTATTTATTCTATTTACAAGGGTGGTGAACTAGACCTCTGCAGTCTTTTTTCATCAATGATCTTGTTACAGAATGGAAAGCAGAACATTAAATACAATAAAAACAAGGAAATACTATGCAATTACATGATCAAATATACAATTAAAAGTATATTTCAGAGGCTTAACACATCTAATTACATTAAATGTCTTAGCACTGCTCAAAACACTTCTTAAGGTCATGTGCTCTCAGTAATGCCCTGGATGGACATTGTATTCTTACTGAACTTATTTGTGCAATGGGTTTCTTTTCACCTGGCAAAGTAATCAGTGGCTTGTGCTCCATTTGTGTATGTAGGTATCTATCTCTCTCTGTATATGTGTATTTATATATATATATATATATATATATATATATATATATATATATATATAGTAAAAACCACCACAAAACCTTGGAATTCTGGAAATAGCAGCAATGTTAAAAAATGGTGGCTTTTGACTTCTACGAAGCACTACTTTAAAATACAGTAGTTACTCACAAAGTAAGCAAGAATATCTATGAAAAATGACTCAAGAGGTTATTAAATTCATACACAGCAGTGAATGTCATGGGGTAAAGACAAATGTGAAGTAAAACAAAAACCCATGTGTGAATAGTGGTAAGGGCATAGTATCCAGGTCAAGGGATGTTATAACTCCACTGTGCTCAACCTTCATCAAGCCACTAATAGAGTATAATGCACCCTTTTGCATGTACCTCACCAGGCACCTGCAGCAGCAGGAGAGATCTCAAAGGTTTCTCACTAAGAAAATACAAGTACTCCCAACAATGACCTATGTAGACAGGCTGAAAGCCCTGCCACTTTATTACTATGGGGAAATCTCCAACCCTGCCCTAATGGAAATGCTGCACATCAGCAAGTCAAATGGCTCAAGACTCACCCACTCTAGGGATGTCAACCTAGCTTGTGACATTAACAGATCATGCTGGAGAGACAGTTATGTCTCCCAAAGGCCACCAAACTAGGCATCAACCTCTATATCATTAGGTGGTTTGCAAATTGGCTCACAGATAGAACACACAATGTGAAAGTAGCAGACTCCAAGTCAGACTGCTGACCAGTCAAGAGTGGAGTCCCAAAGGGATAGGTCCTGGCTCCTGTTTGGCATCTACTTCTCAGAAGTCCAGGCCAACACAGAGGGACTGTGGCTGACCAAATTCACAGACAACTGCAAGCTGGGAGCTATTATTAACTCCTCAAGTGATGCAGGCATCCTACAGAAAGGCCTCACTGAGACCAATGACTGGTGTTGAAACAATGGCCTTAAGCTTAATGCCAAAATGCGTCATCATTCCCTTTGGGAAAAACTCAGTTCCCACTAACTACCACATCGATGGGAGCCCACTGAACACTGAAGGCATTATAAAAGATCTGGGGACAAAGGTTGACAGCAAACCTTTCCTTCGACCACCACATTGCCACTGTGGTCAGGAAGTCCTACTATGCGGCACATCTCATTACCAAGGGTTTTGCGTCCAGGAAGAAAGAAGTCATCATTTCTCTCTGCTCTTCTCTCATTAGACCAATCACAGAGTATAGTGCCTCATTTGGCATGTACCTCACTAGACACCTGCAACAGCTGGAGAGGCCACAAAAGTACCTCACAAAGAGGATCCTAGGCCTTAAACACATGTCCTACATGGACAAACTCAAAAAAACTTGAGCTATTCTCTGTCTCATATCGTCTACTAAGAGGCGATCTCTGCTTGACTTACAAAGCCATGTCTGACCCAGCTCTGTTAGAAATGCTACATCTAAAGAAATTCCAATCCCTCCAAACCACACACGCCAGAGACCTCAACCTCATTACCACAACCAACAGAACATGCTGGAGGGAGAGGTTCATAACCCAGAGACTGCCCTTGCTATGGAATAGACTTCCCATACATGTCAAGCAGAGCACCTCACTAGCACTCTTCAAGAGAAATCTTGATGAGTGGATGGGAAATAGAAAGTTCACCCCAGGGATCACTGCAGTGGCTCTACTTGATAGAGGCAATGGGAGCTAACACCAGGCAGCACAATGCCAGGGCACTTCTGTGGGCTAGGCTTGTAAAGGCCCCAGGGCCATTAGCCTAGTACACACCTATGAACCAGAGACTGCTGCTTCTCTGGACTAGAGTCTCTATTCATGTAAAGCAAAGCTCCTCACTGACCCTATTCAAATGAAACCTAGATAACTGGATGGGAGACCACAAATTGCCATTGGAGACCACTCTATTCATAACTTTGTTCTGCAATCTACCCAAAAAAAGAACAAATGGGCAATGCTTGGGATTAACATGTTTAGGCTTGTAAAGACTCTAGGGCCACTAGCCTAGTAACCTCCTAGGAACCTATGAAGAGAAATGTGCCCTTCAAAGAATAAACTTTAAAAAATTACCAAGAAATATCAGACACTACAAAGGACAAACAGTGATCCTAACTTATCCTTCCATGGTAACAGCATGGAGAGACTGTTTCAACAAACCACGGCCAAATTTCTAGAAAAGATTCCAAGCTAGACATTATGTCACCAAAGCAGAAAGAAAACTGGAGGAGATCATGCAGAACCTTACTAAACATTAAGATTTGTTAACAAAATTGCAAAGGTACTCCAAACGTGTGTGTGCGTGTGTGTATGCGTGTGTGTGTGTGTGTGTGTGTGTGTGTGTGTGTGTGTGTGTGTGTGTGTGTGTATCTATATATATATATATATATATATATATATATATATATATATATATATATATATATATATATATATATATATATATATATGGGTTCACTTTATAACATCGAAATACTGAAATGTCGAATTTCAGTATCTCGAAGCTATAAAGTCGAATGTTACAAATAGCGAACGTTCATAATCGCGAATTTGACATATCTCGAAAATATGTTGAATTCGCGGTTATGAAGTTGCGGTACGTAATGTCCGGGTTTGTGTTTTGTTGGTGCGCGGTGCCGTGTTTGGATGTAGGTGTTATGTCAGGTAAGTGAGTGTTTTGTAAGGGTTTTGAGTGGGAGTTAGTGTGTGTGTGAGGGATTGGAGAATGTGCGTGTGTGAGTGAGCTTTTGTGTTGTGTTTGTGCGATCTCGGAGTTAGTATATATAAGTAGGGTGGGGTGCAGGGGGGCTTGCCCCCCTTCTTATGTGTGTGTGAGTTGTGTATGTGTATTTTTTTTTGTTTATGTTGTGATGTGGGTGCTGTGTTGTATGTTTAGTGTAGTGTGTGCGGTGTTTTCGGTTATGTGGTTTCACGGTTTTTGTTTGTCGGTGTTTTGTGGATTCGGTTTTATAGTCTCGAGATACTGAAATTCGATATTTCAGCATTTCGAGGTTATAAAGTGAATCCATATATATATATATATATATATATATATATATATATATATATGCACACATATATATTTATACGTACATACATACACACACACACACACACACACACACACACACACACACACACACATATATAAATAGGCAACTGAACATAAATTTAGAAACTGTAATTAAAAATTACTGGTATAGACAGAGCCTACATGAAGAACCTTAGATTTTCAGGAATAGCAGAACAGAAGAAAGGTAGGAAGAGATCTCCAGGTCTTGATGCAGACTATTATTGTAGAGCGGACTGGTCTTCCCCTCTAAGAAATAGAAACTGATAAAGACCA
Organism: Protopterus annectens; assembly: GCF_019279795.1. Classification (NCBI taxonomy): domain Eukaryota; kingdom Metazoa; phylum Chordata; order Ceratodontiformes; family Protopteridae; genus Protopterus; species Protopterus annectens. The sequence goes on from NC_056742.1 coordinate 361,436,388, forward strand.
TTGGTTGTACTATCCCTGAACACAGGGAAGCTTTCCCAAACCTTGACAAATGATTATAAGATTCTCAACTTATATCACAAATGAAAAAGTCTTGGGAAAGTTATGTCAACCTAGAACAAAAATATTTTGCAGTGACACTTGGGAGTATGCCAGCCAAGATTATAGTGCAAAGATTCAATGGAGAAGGAAAATTATGTGGAGTCAGAAAACTAAGACTTATGATTATATCTAACATTCATTAAAATATTTTATCCTTCGAGTATTAAAACATAAACAAGCCCAGTAGAAGTTTTAGCAGCACTAATGGAAGAGGCACAGACCCAAGAAGAGTGGAATATCCATTTGACAGAACAAAATAACACAGAAGAGGTAACCGCAAAAGGCATAATAAAAAAATGTGACTTTATATCCTGTATTCAGGCAGAAAGGTCTGTAAACCTAAAGAGTATCTGGGATGAAGGACATCAATGTGTCAGGAAGATACAGAACTAAGACATTTTTAACAAAGACGACAAATATTTTATAACACTATAAACATAAGGTACAGCCTAACAAAAATATTCCTACATCACTGTATAAAGACAAATAAGGGAGCTAAACTGCACAACACAAGGATGTAAGAAACTATTGTTTTTAAATGCATTCTATCACTGGTGACCTTCCGCAAAAGAGCAATCCAGCTGGCTAACTGCAGCAATGTAGATCTGCCTTCCTTACAAGAGACAGTCATAAAAGGTGTACTTAATATAAATAGTTATTAACAGTTCAGTTGGTCAAAATACTTCATAATATTTAAGTTAAATTAATAGAACTGTGTGTGTGTGTTTTGTCCATTTTTGACCCTCTTCTAGTATTAATTATGCTTTGCATCCAAATGACTGCATCACTAAACAAATGAATAATAGAAGCACTAAAAGTTAGGAAAGAATCTGAAAAAAAAAGAATAGAGGGCTAATTATGTTTTATGTTGGAGTGCTGGTATAGCACCCTGTTGACACAAATAATTCTACGCAGAGACACAAAAAATGAGATTAGTGTCTCGGAATGTAAATGGACTAGTGAACCCAATTAAAAGGCAAAAAGTCATGGGATGGGTGAAAACATATCTGACAATATCCTATTACTACAAGAAACATATTTAAGTTATAAAGAACATAAGAAATTATGAAAATTTGAGTGTACCATTAGAGCATATTCTTCTTATCCAGTGGAGAAGAAACGAATGGTAATAATCTTAATCAATAAAACATTTGAAGTTTCAATGGTTTAATTTCTCCAACTCTTTTGGGTTTCTAATCCCATGATGGGAATGGACCCCATTCCTATGTCTGTGCATAACTAAAGTTCATGAAATTAATTCTGTTTCAGTCATTGATGGTAGGTCTTTGCAGCCCCCACAATGTGCCCAGAATTGATGACTCCTGCAATTCATACAGAGTTACATGTATTGGTGGCATGTCTAAGGACAACGGCAGATTTTTTTATTAGACCCATTACTCCTACTACTATTTGAACTACCTGGGTATATTTGCTCCAGATTAGTCTTGCTTCTGCCTGCAAATCATGTTATTTTATGACTTTGTCTCTCTCTGTACATAAGACACTATATATATATATATATATATATATATATATATATATATATATATATATATATACATATATATATATATATATATATATATATATATATATATATATATATATATATATATATAGGGTCTATATTAGATGAATGAAAGTTCATCTTAGCGAACGCTCACATGAGCGAATATTGCGGAACTCGAAACCGCAATTGGAAGATCGTGGTACAGTGAAGATGGGAATATTTGCCCTTTCCTCACTGTAGTGCGATCCCGGAGTTGGAATATATATTTGGGGGGGTGGGGGGTGCAGCCCCCCACAATTGCAGTTTCGAGTACCTGGATATTCGCTCATGTGAGCGTTCGCCAAGATGAACTTTCGTTCATCTAATATAGACCTATATATATATATATATATATATATATATATATATATATATATATATATATATATATATATATATATATATATATATATATATATATATATATATATATATATATATATATGTCAGTGCTACTTTTCAAGTTTTTTCATGGATAACTATAACTGTTTTTCTCACATCTATGTTTTGAGCTGTTGGTAATAGGTGATCCCATGTGATGTACCCTTCATTGTTCTCTAATAACTTGTTGTTCGCTTTTTTCAGTTAGATACATTTAATGATTCAGGGAGATTTGCTGCCATGAAGGGACTGGTGATAGTAAGAATAATCACTGTAGTACATATTTACAGACCACCAGAAATGATCCTCTTGGAGTTACAAGAGATCTGTCACAGTGTGATACGTTTCCAAGATGGGTTCCTAATATGGATATGAGATTACAATCTAGTAAGTAGTTATCAAGATAAACAGGAGGGCCCAGGGAACTAGAACCAAACAAAACTAGGAGATATTTCATAGCTTGATAATACTGTTCAGTCTGGAGGACATGTGAGAAGAAGAAAATCCAGAGAAAATACATTTATAGGTTACAGGTAGTTAAAAGATACTCCTGGATAGATAGAATATATTAAAAGAAGATGTGCACATGATAATTGCAGAGATTCTCCCAATAGCCCTCTCTGATCATGCCAGTTTTTACAGTTGAAGTCTTAATATATACTAGATCTAAATTAAGACATTAGCATTTCCCAGTAGTATACAGGTAATTGTCATTTCAGTCACTTTTGGCAGGAGACACCTATAAAGACCCTACGTAAGGGACGGTAGTAGTGCACATTTCCTGCAGAAGTGTGGCAGAATTAAGGTAAGCTGGAGAGATGAGCTACAGCAATATGTGAAGCACAAAAGGACCCTAGAACTGCCATCTTGTAGAGAAAAAAAGAAAAATGACTACCGTATGAGCCAAAATACCAAGAAGAAAAAACTTCAAGATCTCAGATTTTACTTAATCTGAAAGATCTTCAAACAAAAGCTAATCAGTTCTCCTCAAAAATGACCCAGAACCACCTGCTCTGAATGAGGAACTAGAAGCTTCATGAGTACATTTCAGAATATGCTTAGTCCCTTGAAAAACAGCTGCCAAGAGAAGCATTCACAGGACCAAATTTATTCACAGAATTGTTTAATTCAGATGATTGAAGGTTAGCTAATAAATTCTGTAAATTCTCAAAAGACACAAGCAAAATTTTAAACATGTGGGTTTGGCAGTTTAAAATCATGAAAGTTTAAGTACTCGAAGCATATATCTTCTTCCCTAACTTATCCATGGCCTCCCCCCTCTTTGTCTGAGGGAATGTGGTCAGAATTAGTAACCTTTTTGGCAGCAATAGATTTAGAAAGACAGATGACTGCTGGGTCTGCATTGGGATTGGAAAACAGGTGCTTAGCAACTGGGTTACTTTATATAATCTAGCAAATCTTTTGGCAGTCTGTGATTGTCCAGTAAAATGGCTACAGTAAGAAAAAAAAAACATCCTCTAAAGCATGAAAACTAGATGGAATGGGAGCTGCTTTAGGCATCTGGAATTGTATTAAGTTAGAATATATTTTTTGTGTTTTATAGGCCTCATTCTGTTCCCATTGATAACTTCACTCACATTAGTTACAGGTTCTAAAAAGATTTCTTCATTAGGGATGTAGAAATGTTTTCTTCAGAATGAAAAAGCTCTGACTGAGTGGAATCCTGCAAAGTACACTCCATAGGTAAGCTGTGAAGAAAGGACTGAAAGTGGATAGTGTAACCTTGAAGTGTCTGCAAGTATATGTAACACAGAACTGACAGATCTAATGTAAGTATTACACTGACAGTATCCCAACAAACAGTGTCCTTTCTGTAACACTCTAAGTAGTAAAATTAATATAGCTTTTAGTCATAAATGAAACTTTTTCCTCAAATGTTCATCAAAGCACTTGGAACACAAAGAAAAAAAATGTCTGCCCCTTTCATATTGTTTCCTAGGTACATACTCATAGAATTCTTGTCAAGAATTCCAATTTTGATATAGAAAGGAAGATGTTTTCTGCAATGGGGACTTATCTGCCCAGCTTGAAGATCACAGATGACTGACAGGTGGACTGCCAAAGAAGTGCTTGTTTTGGCAACGAAAACCTCTGAAGCTTTTGGCTCTCCTCTTGACTTTTATAGGAGCTCACCTCACACTCCTGGCAGGGGAAGTGCTGGGAAGGTACCCAAACATTCTGAAAGCTGGTCAATGCAGGTAGGGTATACTCACATAGCTTAGGCTACAGTAATGGTGCTCACTCTGAATATCTGCTGATACAATCATATGTTAAACAAGAGTTAATATATGAATGGCTTATGAGAGCTGGATTTAAATAAACAATGAAAGGTTAATAATGGGGGTTAAGACAGTGGACTGCATACATGCTGGTTTAAAAAACTCAAAAGTAAAAGTGAGAAATTCAGACAAATTCAATCCTACAGAAAATGTTTTGTTTCTGACTCATGCCCCCTTGGGTCCACTGTGCCTTGTCCCTTGCAAGCCTTTACATTCCCTGCTTCTCTGGCTGTACAGGATGCCTACAGAGAGAGTTGAGAGCAGGAGGGGCCTTAGATCAACCGGTGCCCTAGGGAAAAGGGATCCATGGCACCCTTCCCACACCACCTGGTGCCCCCATCCTGGTCTACCTACACCAAATAAATGCTGGAAAAGTGCCCCTGCTACAGCAGCACCCTAGGTGGCCACCTAGTTGGCCTATGCCTAAGGCTGGCTATGGGTGAGAGCTGATTGCTGTTGTCATTCTGTAGGGGGGTAGATTTTGTTGTTGCTCCTACTGCCCTCCTCCTTTTGGCTGACAAGGATTGTGGAATGCCTACCACACTGAACATGAAGTAATTACATGTTTTCAAATACGTGTAATGCTGAGCTACAGAGCAAGCATTCTTACTGGGTTCACACTCAACTTCCTATATATCTATATATATATATATATATATATATATATATATATATATATATATATATATATATATATCTAGGGTGCACTTCCTGACAATCCCCAGCAGGTGTTGCTGAGGTGGAATCTAACCATCTCCATCTCTATGCATGGTTGAACTGTCATTGGCTGCTTAATCCCGAATGTCCTGGCTAGAACTGACTGTTTATTCCCACCTTTCTATCTGGCACTGACTGCTCCCTCCCACCCATCCTGGTTGCCACAGGCTATTCACTCCCCTCCCCCTCCTCTCCTCTCTTCGGAGGGGGGGATTAGCTTCTAACTCCAACCCCTTTTGGCTATCACTCACTGCTCACTCCCCTCCCCTCAGCAGGCATTGGCTGCTCACTCTACTGCAGCTGACATTGGCTGTTCACTCCCACCCCTCCTCACTGGCTTCTCTAGCTCTTTCACTAATCAAAGCAATCTCACTTAGACACAGCCACGGATCCATCCTCTAGGCCACTTTGCTAGATAAAAAGAGTTTACAAGGCTAGACAGGATGTAGTGCATTCTATTTCCTGTTATTCTAATATAAAACAGTATATATAACTGCCTTCTAAAAGACCACATGTAAAAGCAGAAAACATGCAGTGCAACATTCTTCACATCTGGCATTTGTCTAAATTATGTAGTTAGAGGGCTAGGCTTTCAAATACTGGCCAAGGCTCTTGCTGCCCCCATAGTGCCTTTTTTAGGCAAGGCTCAAAAGTCAAACCCACCTCCATAAACAACACAATTAACAAAAAACTGAGGGTTATGCTACTCAATGCCAGGAGTTTAAATCTCAAAATGCACGCTCAAAGCTCTCCTCAGTATGGAGAACATCGACATCTGTGCAGTAACTGAAACCTGGTTCAAGGCTCCAGAGAGGACCCCAGCACTACCAGACTACAACTCATACCACATGTTATGGCCACAGAACATGGACCGAAACACAAAAGGAGGGGATGTATCCATATTTATCAAGGATACCTACACCTCCAGGTTAGTGGCACAGCATGATACCTCTGAGATCATCCATGTGCTACTAACATCAGGCAAATCTGCAATGCAAATTGAGGCCTGCTACAGATCACCCTCCATGACTCAGGGCCACTACTCCACCTTTCTGGAGACACTGGAAAACATGAAGGTCCTACTAAACACCCTGATATTGGGCGATTTCAATTACCCTACCATTCACTGGGAAAACTACTCGAGTAAAAATTCCCAGGCCCAGCGCTTCCTGGAATTCATCAACTCAAACACCCTGGTTCAGCTGGTAAACTCCCCTACCAGAGGTAAAAACATATTGGACCTGGTCGTCACCAACATGGGCGACAGGTGTTCCACACCGGAGGTCATCCCGTCACTGGTTAGATCAGACCATAAACTAATCACTCTGGATATCCACACCCCACCACCACCCCCAACTAAGGAAACTACAGTAAAAAACTTTTCTAAAGCAAACTTCAACTTACTTAAGACAGAGGTGGTAAGTTTCACAGCCCCCACGCTAAAGGATAACGCTGCCCAAGATGCAGAAACCTTTACAAATGCACTCTATGAGCACCTACAAGGATGCATGGATCGGCACGATTACTGTGGTTTCCTTAGTTGGGGGTGGTGGTGGGGTGTGGACATCCGTAGCAAAACCAAGACTCACTCCTCTAAGAGACGGAAACCAGTTTGGTGGCCCTCTGCAATAAACAGGCTATACAATAGAAGGAGGAAACTAGTTCAGAAAAAAAGGCAAATCCCAAGAAGGAAAGACATCCCTGATCAGTATCAGTAAGAAACTGAGGTCCCTCATGAAATCATCCAAGGCTAACTTCGAAAGAAAAATAGCCAAGGATTCAAAAGATAACCATAAGTGGCAACTCGCATATATGCACTGAACTAGTGCAAAATAGCACAAAATATACTGAACCTACTGATATTGCCAACATCCTGGCAGATAGATTCAGTGCAAACTTCACCCCCCTCTCACCTCCAAAAGGGCCCACAACAATACCAGAAAAGTGTAGTGTCCCAAAAATCACAGATGCACAGGTGAAAACAGCCCTTTCAAAAGCCAAAAACACAGCATCAATGGGACCAGATGGTGTCCCAGGCTGCGTCTTGCATGAACTACAGAACGAACTAACTCCCACCTAAACATGCTGTTCAACCTCAGCCTCCCCACAGGCTACATGCCCATAGAATGGCGCACAGTAACAGTTATTCCTCTCCACAAAGGAGGGGCCACAACTGACCCTGGTAACTATCACCCCATAAGCTTGACTAGCCTGGTCTGCAAGGCTATGGAGCGCGTCATCATGGAACTCATGAACAAAGACATTGGGAACCTCCAAACACTTGACCTGACCTAGTTCGGCTTTGTTAAGGGCAGATCATGCCTACTAAACCTGGTTGACTTCTTTGAGACAGTCACCAAGGCCATAGATGAGGGAAAGGTGGTTCACACAGCCTATCTTGACCTCACCAAGGCTTTCGACACCATTCCCCACTTGGGGATTACAGAAAAACTCACCAGCCTGAACATAAACCCCTACGTCATGAGATGGGTGCCAACTGGCTTACAGACAGAACTCACACGGTAAGAATAGTGGGCTACAGGTCCGACTCTAAACCAGTCACAAGTGGTGTCCCGCAAGGCTCGGTCCTGGGACCCCTACTGTTCGGCATATTTATTTATTTTTATTTATATTTGTTGACCGGGAGTGTCCGACTGGACATAGGTCCATTTTCAGCGGAGGCCCTGGGAGAAAAGCTCCACAGTTAAAATAAACAGACAGTAGTTACATTTGATTACATAGCGATTAACAATTTACATAGCAATTACTTACAACATATTTACAGATGAAGAACATAGTACATCAGTAGACAACTAGAATCTTTATCTGTGAAGTACATAACAGACATTAACAAATGTTACAATAAGAAGTTCCTGCTGTATAATAAGTACTAGGCTTATGAGCATCTGAGCTTGCTATAATCAAGGTAGTTAGTGGAGTGGAAAGAAAGGTAGTGGTTGGATGGGGTGGGTGATATTAGAGTGGGATTTGCAAGGGCATAGCGAGCATGTTTTTAGGTGTGCTTTTAGTAAGTTTTGAAGTGGGTGCATGATAGTATAGAGGTAATTGTGGGTGGGAGGGAGTTCCATAATTTGACTATGGTGCAAGAGAATAGTGCTTCACCAGCAGAGTTATTGGCTTTAGTGATCTGCAAGTGATTTTTGTTGCTGGATCTTAGTGTTCTGGTGGTGCGATAGGGTTGGAGTAGATTCTGGAGGGATGGGACATTTAGTGGATGGTTTACTAGTTTGTGGGCAAGTGAGAGTTGATACCATTGAAGGTGGTGAGGGAGTTCAAGCCAGCCCAGTTCAGCAAGTGAGAGACAGTGGTGACTATGGTAGGATGCCCTGTGGCGAATTTGGCGATTTTGTTGTAGCAGGTCTCTAGCTTTTTTAGATTGCATTGCCTTAGGTTGGTATATATTGGAGAGGCATAAAGTAGGGTGGAGATAACGTGGGAATTTGCTATTGAAATCTTTGCTGCTTTGGTGAGAAGTTGCTTATTTCTGTATAACGCTCCTAGTTTTTTGTGGACTTTTTTTATGGTCAAGGATATGTGAATGTCAAATTTTAGTTTATTGTCTATTTCCACTCCTAGTAATTTGGTGTGTTCAGTTGGGTATATAGTGGTGTCTTTTGCTGTGATGTTAAAGTGAGAGTTGTTTTGAGTATGTTTGGTGAGTTGGAAGAGGAGTAGTTTAGTTTTGTTTGGGTTGAGTACTAATTTGGCATCGGATAACCAAGTTTCAACAGAGGAAAAGGCTTCCTGTGTGACTTTTTGCAGTTTGGGTAGGGACTGGGCTGAGCAGATGATGGCCGAGTCATCTGCGTATTGTATGAGTGCGCCATGTTTGGTGGCAGAGACTAGATTATTGCTGAAAACAGAGAAGAGTAGGGGTCCAAGGATGGATCCTTGGGGAACCCTTATGGAGACAGGCAGTTGGGGAGATATGTCATTCTGCCATACAACGGATTGTTGGCGGTCAGACAGGTAACTCTGAAACCAGTTTGTGACTGATTGTGAGAAGGATAGATTATTGAAGACAGAGATAAGTTGTTTGTATGGGACCATGTCAAATGCTTTAGATAGGTCTAGGAAAGTAGCAGAGGAGAGATAGCCATTGTTTTTATGCTGAAGGATAGTGTTAGTAAAGGAGAGTAAGGCAGTGATGGTGCTATGGTTTGGTCGGAAACCATGCTGAGTATTGGAAAGGAGGTTGTTAGTAAGGAGGCAGTCTGAGACCTGAGAGTGTATGCATCTCTCTAGTATTTTGGAGAGTGGAGAGAGAATAGCTATGGGGGAGTAATTGGTTAGTTCTGTGGATGGTCCGCCTCTGTGGAGGGGAATTATATGTAATACTTTCCACAGTGTGGGAACGTAACTTTCTGATAGAGATTGGTTAATCAAGATGGATACTGGGTAGGCCAGAGCATCAGCTGCGATTTGTAGGTATTCATTTGGGAGGTTGTCTGCTGCTAATTTGGTGGGCTTAAGTTTAGTTAAGAGTTTTTTTTATGTTGGTGGGAGGTACAGGAGAAAAAGAGAAGGCAGTGGGGAGATTACTAGTTGAAGGTGTGGGTTGTGTTGTTTAGCTAGTGATTGTATGGTTTGTGTGAAGTGTGTGTTGAATGAGGTAGCAATATTTTCTGAGGAGTGAGGGATGTTAAGAGGAGGGGTACTGACTTTACCTGGGTGAAGGATGGAGTTTATGGGGGACAAGAATTGTTTGGGGCTGTGTTGGGAGGAGTCTAGGGCAGACTGGCAGTATTGGAATTTGTCCTGTTTTATTAGCTTTTTGACTCTATTGCGTAGTTCTAGGATTTTCTGTCTAGTTGAGGGGGTTTTGGTTTTGCGCCAGTGCTCCCAGGCTTTATCCCTGTTTTTCTTTTCTGACTTAGTGGTTTTCTGTAGCCATGGGGAGGGTTGTGCTTTGATTCTGGAAAGTCTTATGGGGGCATGGTAATTAAGGATGCTCAGGAAGGTAGTATTAAAAAATTCAACTGCGTCATCAAGACTGAGGTACTTTAGAGGATGCCAGTTACATTCTTTGAGGGATGAGATGAATGTGAGTGGGTTAAAGTTTAGTTTTTTACGTATTTGATGGTAGATGACAGGTTTAGCTTGGTATAGGTATTTTTTGAGTAGGAATGTTGGGGAGTGATCACTGAGGCTATCTGATAAGCAGCCTGTTATATATGACTGGGGGCTCTTACTGACTAGTATCCAATCCAGGGTAGTGTGCTTGCTGGAGTTTTTATTTATCCTGGTTGGTGACTGGACTAGTTGGGTGAGGCCATGAAGGTTTACATGATGGGTTGGATGGTTGCCAGAACAGGATTGCGTTTCAATATTGAAATCACCTAAAATGATAGTTTCTTGAGGGAGATGGTGGGTAGATCAGCGGAGGAGGTTTTCTAGTGGAGGGATGTTTTGACCAGGTGGGAAGTAGCATCCAATTATGTTGATGGTTTTGTTTTGGTTTATTTTGAGGTTGGTATATATTATTTCTTCATTGCCTATTTGTGGAGCTGATGATTTTAAGATCTGGATGTTTAGATGCTGTTTAAATATTATAGCTACACCGCCTCCTTTCTTGTTTAGCCGGTCTACTCTTAGTATGCCATAACCTGTAGGGAGTATTTGCTCACTGGTAATGTGAGGTTTTAGCCAGGTTTCTGTCAGGATGACTATATTTGTGGAGTACAAGTCTATGGTGGCATGGAGTTCATGGACTTTGTTGGATATACTTCTAATATTTAGGCTTAGTAGAAGGAAGTCACTTCTCAGAAGTACAGGCAAACACAGAAGGACTATGGCTAACCAAGTTCGCCGATGACTGCAAACTAGGAGCCATAATTGACTCTCTGGCTGACACGGACATCCTCCAAAAGGGCCTTACTGAGACGGACATCTGGCGTCAAAGTCATGGCCTCAAGCTAAATGCCAAAAAAAGCATAGTCATCCCGTTTGTGAAAAACAAAACACCCACGAATTACCACATAGGTGGCAGCCCCCTTAATACAGAAGAGGTAATAAAAGATCTGAGGAACCAGGTAGATAGTAATCTCTCCTTTGACAATCATATTGCTAAAGTAGATAGGAAATCCTTCTATGTGGCCCATCTAATTACTAAAGGGTTTGCATCTAGAAATAAAGAGGTTATAGTTCCCCTCTATTCGTCACTCATTAGACACATCATAGAGTACAATGCCCCATTTGGGATGTACCTCACAAGACACTTCCAACAGCTAGAAAGACCACAAAAATACCTCACCAAGAGGATTACTGGTCTCAAACATATGTCCTATGCAGCCCGACTGAAAAAACTCTGGCTGTACTCAGTGGCATATCGCTTACTCAGAGGTGATCTCTGCCTGACTTACAAAGCCATGTCCAACTCAGAATTGATGGACATGCTCCACCTAAAGAAATCCAAGTCACTGCAAGCCATGTGCTCTAGTGAGCTAACCTCACCACAAGAATAAATAGAACATGCTGGAGGGATAGATTCCTGTCACAGAGACTCCCCATGCTTTGGAACAAAATTCCAAATTACATCAGGCAGAGCACCTCACTAACACTCTTCAAGAGAAACCTTGATGAGTGGATGGGTAACAGAAAATACACCCCTGGGATCACTTCATTGGCTTTGCTTGACAGAGGATCAGTTAATTAATCAATGGGGCGGCAAAAGCCGACACACTCTGGCTAGGCTTATAAATGCCCTCGTTCAGATAGCCTAGTACCTACCTATGAACCTATGAAAAAAGTTCACATGCACACACATGCACATCTATCTATCTGTCTATGTATCGATCTATATTTTCATTTAGATAGATATGTATCATAGCACATTGATACTTGATATCCACCCCATTCATTTTTTATGTAGAAAAGTGAACTGGTCTATCTTGAACCCTTTCAACTATAACCTAGGCTGCAAGGCAAGTATAGATGTGATATGTGTGTTTAGTTTATACTAGTCAATCAGCCTGGATGTTTCGGGGAAATTAGAGGAAAGTGTACTACCGGGAAAATGTACTCCAATAGCTGGAGAACATGCAAAGTTCATATTAGCAGCAACCAGAGCTCAGGACTTAACCCCAGAGCAGACTATGAAGTAGTAAGGCAAAGATCTTATTGACAGAGCTAGCATGATGCCCCTAATAAAGAAGTTAAGGAACAAATTAAAGATCTTTTGGAGCAAAACACATTTGTAAGATTTGCTGAATCATCTTTACCTTGTGCTGTTAGGATGCAGTTCTATTTCAGATTATTTTAATGTGCTAATAGATATTATAGAGACGTATGGATGAGTTACAAAATCCCATTATAGTTCATCAGTAGTCACTGGTACTGTACACTTTTGTAAGACAATTTTACATCATGCTTGACTGTGTAGGATATTGAATTGCTTCTGAAAACAGACCTTTGATTTCAAAGACAAATCAAAGAGAAATAAAGTAAATAAATGTCATACTCTCAGCATGCCTCTACAGGAAATGTACTTGGTGTTTACAAACATTCCGTCCAGTGCTTTCTCTTATAATACAGCTCTTACTTTATTCTTCTGAAATGCAGTATACATTTTAAAAAGCAGTCAGTAAATGCATAGATAAATCAGAAAATACAAGAATGTGAGAGTATGGGAAGTTCTAAACGCTATGTGAGACTTCTGTAAAGCACTTAACAGACATCCTACTCCACCCTTTGTGGTGAGGTCTTCACTCAAGGTCTGATATTACTAGATCCATTTTACAATATATACTTGGGTATTGTGAGAAAGAAATTTATGGCAGGCAAAGTAAAAGTTGCTGACTGCAGACCAGGTGAAAAAACAAAAAGCATATATTTCTTCATGGATGTATGCCAACATTTACTTTGAGGCATAGAAAGTGTCAAGAATGTTAACTGCTGGATGTGACTTAACTGCTCAACAGAGAACATCTCGAAGTTAGAATACACAGTCTATTGCTGAAATGACTGAATGTGTCGTTTTCTCTAATTCATGTTAAGACAGATGATGCCATTTCACCAGGTGATCTAAAAGCTTGCTGAATATGACATTTTCTGTTATGTGTTGGCATATCTTACCATGTAGCCATTTGTTTTAGTAAATAAAATAAATAATACATGCCTTGGTTTTTAGAGAGAACATCTATGTCCTAGGTTTGTTTAAATAATACACCCAGTGGTAATGTGTGTGTGTGTGTGTGCTTGTGTGTGTGTGTGTGTGTGTGTGTGTGTGTGTGTGTGTGTGTGTGTGTGTGTGTGTGTGTGTGTGTGTGTGTGTGTGTGTCTCTCTGTTAAGCTATCATTTGCAGTAAATGGGATAACATGTACACTGTCCTACACGTGTATGACTACCATTACTGCATGCACCCACTTGTTATATCTGGTGGTTCATGGTCAGACTTCTGTTAATGGCACCAGTAGGATGCATACATTGTTTGAACAATTCTATCACCCAACTAGTCTTTCACCAACTTTAACTACAGCTACTTCTACATAAATATAAGGAAAATGCCTAGCTCCTCACCTTAGCTAGCAACTCTGCATATCGTCTTATGTATATCCTGTATACCCCATAAATAATGAATGCCTGCTTGCATCGAGTTTCTCTCATTTAGGGTACATGACCGCTTTCAGTGTTGATGATAGCCATGACCAGACAAATATTACATCGCTTTATGTTTGGGGCTCTGACAACTGCTGCTAGTTCTAACAAGAAGCTGCTATCAGACATTAAAGACATATTTCTAAGAAATGGAGCCTACTTAAACTAGTTATATAGTGCACATTTATCAGGATAAAACACACTACTGTGAAATGTGATGAAAACAAGCACATTGAGTAATGACTGGTGAAAAATACGAAATTACCAGATACAGCATCTGCTTTGAGTCAAAGCCAATGACCAGCTGTAAACTGATTGATTTCTGTAATAAAGAGCCTGAGGCTTGGTTACAAGGTAGCAAAGGCTTGATGACCAAGCTGAATAGTGGGCAGTTTCACATTTTTATCCACCCTTTGTGTCTGGTCACTTTGGATAGAATGCACCTGTAAATCTCCCCTTCAATTGTGTCTTCTCATCTACTTGGTCACCATCTTCCTTCACAGGGCAGAGCACATGGACATTACATTGGTCTTCAGTCCTTTATTTAGCAGGAACTCTGCCACAAGTCTCACATCTGCAACCTGGCTTGTGCAAAAACTGCATCTGTGAGAATTAGCTGAACGAGACCCGGTTTAGTATGATGGGCCTTGTGAGATATTAACTTTAAGTAGTCAGAAAAGGTCCTACTGTATGCTGGAAAGCGGCTGTGACACCCCCCCCAAAAAAAAGGAGTAATCCTTACACTCTAAGGACCGCTTACCTAAATGACCTCTGTCCTTTCACTTGTGTATTAGATTACATTGTATAAATCTATTATTTTGTACACCTAGCTTCTTTGTGCCTGCATTCGATAAATAAAACAAGACCTGTTTTACTTGGTACCTCCATATTAATTGTTGTTCACTAGCTATAAACTGATTGCTTTCTATAATAAAAGGCTTGAAGTTGGGAAGCTGTGCTACACTCATCTTTGCTTTACTCCCCTACTCCACTCCTGATTCCTACCCACCCCTCCTTACTCTAGCATTATATTACCCAGGTACCCATATCACCCATCTCCATCCCTCCCCAAACAAATTTACTACTATCATAGAATCACTCCTGTTTCTATACATCTCTTTCTGACTTCTATCTAACATTTAGCATAATTTCCATCAGCCTTTATTCCTCCCATACTGCTTTGTACTATAGCCACTCATACGCAGACCCCTCGGTACCTCTAAGCAATTCATTAGTAAAACTCCCTCTTCGATTCATCCCATCAATCTAATATACTACTATCAAATTAATATTTGTTTTTCATCTCTTCCCTCTGTAATATCTCTCAGCCTTCCCCTCATCTCACTATATACACTCATACATAATTAAATCAGTATCTTTGCTGTAATACTCTTCCTTACCCATACCTCTTCTAAACTCTTAGCAATACTCTCACCACATGAACTCATCCTTATACCTATCAATACTCCCCAGTCCTGTACTAACACAGACACATATCAAAATTACCTATAAGCCTAAAGATGCAACAGAATCTGATATTCTAATTTCAGCTTCTACTTTTCACAAATAAACCCTTCTTACTTCCTATCTTTACTACGTCCCCATTGTCCGCCCTTTAAACCTCTCTGTTGCTTACATTTCGGAAACACATTTCTCCTATAATTCCTTATACTGTACCTCTCCTGCATGCACACACAAACGTTCCTAACAATATTCATTGCCATTACAATTGCAGCAAAACTCAAAGTGCACTCCAAGAAAAATGTCTCAGAACCTCATCGCCCAGATCACACCCTGTCTTTATCAGTACTTGTATATTCTACTTTTCAAGTACAGTTATGCAGAGCAATAGGTATTTATCACAAAGTGGCCATTAAACATAAAATCAAGTAAAAATGCCTCTACTTGTACCATAATGCCTCAATAATCATAAAACTTAGTTATGATACCACCCAAACTCAGTCCCAACTCAGCATATTCAAGCACCGGATGGAATATTCCCAGCAGCTGATTTATCAATACCACTTTACCCATTGTCCCACCCTGGCCTTCATATATACCATACCAACTTAAATTCTTTCCAGAAAAACTCTTTAAAGTACATACACAGATAACTACACATTCTAGTCATCTTAACTGCCATAGAAACATGGCTCCACCAGGCAACAATAAATGAAAAAAATTAGCCTACTACGCTATAACATTATCATATTATACAGGAGCAACAAGCAATTTGGTGCTGTCAGTATTTTCAACAAAAATCCATTAGATGTCTCTCTTTTCCCCAAATCTTGCCAACTTTTTTCTAATTCGGAAATCATAGTAATCAAGCTAAAACTAAGTACTCAGAAGAATGTGTGTGTGTGTGTGTGTGTGTGTGTGTGTGTGTGTGTGTGTGTGTGTGTGTGTGTGTGTGTGTGTATGTAAGAATCCAAAAGTAGCAGTGTGTGTGTTGAAAGGGGTGCTCCGGTTCGTAAACACAACACCAAAACAATATACCAGCACTCAATCCAACAAAGGTTCTAGTTGTAAAATGCCCAGTACAGGTAAAAAAACGAGTCTGGAAACACTTTTGAGTGAGCTAAAATAGCTCAATAGTATTTTTACTTGTTATACCATCTCTCAGCAGTGAAGTTAGTGAAAAGTATGGTACAGACTACCACACAGTGTAATTATATTCCTTCCCTCTTCAGTTAAATACACGGCCAAATTAAAGCTATAGCAACCATTAGGACAGAATATATTATGGTTCAATCAAGATTTTAAAGATTAAATCTATGTAAACAAATATACAAAAAAATGTATATAGATATATATATATAAAATAACTTCCTGTAACAAGCACGCATATACAATACAATATAAATAAAAAATATATATAAAAAAATAATTTAAATTAAATTAATAAAGCATCTACAATCTTCCTGTAAAATAATAAACATATAAACGGTATATATTCTCTTATTATACCACATATCCTTATGTATATAAAAAAATTAACTTATATCATCCCACAACAATAAAGCCAATGAAAAGTGCAGTACAGACACCTACCTAATTCATCCCCAGTACCCATTCAATCCAGGTTTACATAAAGCTCCCAAATTGGGTATATTGTTTTGGTGTTGTGTATGTATGTATATACATCATTGGCTTTGTTCCTGCAGTACACCTGACTAACCTTTTTCTCATACTATATTTCTCCTTCACTCTTCTCATCACTACCTGTCTGATTTCTCCTCCTTTTACTGTTCTAATCTAACTATGTACATTTTATGTATAATTGCTAATATGTAATGAACTGCTTATTGTAAACTTGCTTCTCTTTGAAAGTATCTTGCATTCTGTGTGTTGTTATGACTTCTAATTTTTGATATTTCTAAACAGTAATGATTATTTGTAATGTACTTAGTATTTAGTGGAGCTTTTCTCCTCGGGCCTCTGCTGAAAATGGACATGTATCCAGCCAGACTAGCCCGGTCAACAAATGTAAAATAAAATAAATAAAATAAAATATATAAAATGTGTGTGTGTGTGCGTGTCTGTATGTATACATATACACACATGGCCACAGATAATGTAAATGGTAAAACAATGGAAGATAACCTCTGCTGGGCCTCCTCAAAAATCCCTCATTAAACCCAGATATTAGGGGATATTAATACTGAATGGTACACCATACAATCTGAAAATCTAGTTAATAATATACATCTGCCTAAGTTCACCCAACTTATACCCACACCAACTAAATACAACAAATCTACAGCCAATCAACCCTTGATTGGATCCTAAAAATGTCACAAAATAAAGTCTCATCCCATGGAAATTTGCCAGAGAGCCTAAGTGATCACTTACAAATATATCCTATAAAGAACCAAAGTAACAGCTCCAAAGCACATCATTACAGCCTGGCAGGAAAACTTACAACTTTTCATGAAGATACCTTTATTAATACACTAAATGTCCTTAAATGGAAGTCACTAAGACTCTCCTCATAGATTATACTGTCTCTGAGTACAATAAAATGTTCTTAGATGTTCTAAAACACACTATCTTCTCTCAGAACAGAATGTCAAAGCCAACCCTGCCCCATGGCTATTCTTTGCAAAAGAACATCTTAAGAAATAAAAGACAAAACTTGGTAGGTCTGGACAAAAAAAAAAAAAAACAGCTCATACTTTGCTAGCATATAGAATCATATAGAAAACTAAGAAGCCTAACAAAACAACTTATCACCAAAGATAAGAAAACCTGTTACTCAGCCAAACAAAATATACCCACTAATAATCCAAAGCTGTTCTGGGCCAGCCTCAATCAAACTGTTAAATTAAGGTAAGCTACACAACCATCACCAAACACACAGAAACAAAATGATAGCACAGCCAACCATGTCAATACTCACTTTATGCAGATATTACTCTTATTAACAACCTAGGCAATTAATCAAGCTCTTGATATCCCTCAAACAAATAACTTCCTTCAACATTTCTCCTTCCAACCAGTTCCCACAGATACCATCATAAAAAATTAAAGTCAAATGCAACTGCCCCTAACTATCTACCTGGCGAATATTTTAGAATAGCAGCTAAGGCAAATGCATGTCAAGTCTCAGCTTTAATAAATCAATCCATACCTGATGGCAAATTCCCATCAATATGGAAAAATATCCATATTCCATTGCACAAGGGTGTAATCAATACAAATCTTTCAAACTATAGGCCAATTGCCATTTTATCTAAACTAACAACATTTGAAAAGTGTATTAATATGTAACCTTCAGCAATCTAATACATAACCAGCTTCCTTCTTCAACGCAGTGCAGCTTCCATCCTCACCACAGCACAACTACTGCTCTGCTGACTTTGGTTAGTGCTGTCAACACCCATAGGAATGCTGGGAGCCTAGTCTCTATCATCTCTCCTAGAAAAGCGCACAAGTAGTGAAATGGAAAATGATTTCTCCACCTTCTTGTCTCACAGGCATCTATACTAGGCTCTATACCTTTTAAAATATTCATCAATGATCTCTACACTGTTATGAAAAGTACCCTAGTTCAATGTGCTGATTACTCAACCCTGATCTGCACAGATTCTCTCTAAACTCCGAGATTTTACACAGCAAGCCTCCTTATCAATTGAAACATGGCTAAATAATTCACAAGTACTTCTAAACTTGACTATAACTATAGCTGTACCAAATGTTTTCTCCTGTACTACGTGTCATCTTCCTTATTACTGATTGTATATTACTCATATAAAAAAATCTGTGGAGCTTTTCTCCCCGTTCTCCACTGAAAAAGGACCTGTGTCTAGATGGAATTTCCTGGTAAACAAATGTAAATAAATAAATAATAAATAAAATAAACAAACAGAAGTTTCTACACATAAACTTTCTATTTCTATACAGAAACAAAATGTTCCTCACCAATAAAGCAAAAATATCCCTTGCCCATGCTTAACTTTTACCAAGCTTACTATTTTGGTCCCAAATTTCACTAACATTAATACATCACTACTAACTAAATTAAAATCCACCTATAACAAAGTGGCCAGATTTGCAGCAAACCTACATTATAAATCTCATCACTCTCTCTCACTAAAAAACTTGAACTGGCTTGAATTTCCTCATCAGCTTCTCCTCTCCCAGCTTCTGATTATCCATTTCATATTATATCAGCCATCATACTACCCCAACCTATCTATGCTAATTTCCTACTACACTCCTCCTAGGATTCTCAGACGCTCTGGCCAAGACCTACTACAAATACATAAATCTAAGAACAAAACAGGCTGCAACCTTTATAGCTACAATCCATCCATATCTTGGAATAAACTCCCACAGGAAATTAGGGCCCTCACTAAAGCTGGCGACCCCTAACCGGGAAAAGCCGAAAGACTCAACTCAACAACTAAAGCTAATGAATTTAAATCTGCCACAAAAATACCTGAAATGTCAATGGACTTGCCACTGTACTCATCCTCCATAATCTGTCAACCTATCCTTGTATTGTCCACATGCCTGTCACTATATAGTGTTCATTTCTGTATAACTGATACACATATCTAACACCAATAATAAGCAAAAGCCAGTGCCAAAGAGGGCAAAAAATGCTCCAGACAATCTCAAAACAGTAAATTAGGCACTAGGAGCACTCCAAAAGTCCAAGCAAGGTTATTTATTGTTCACAGACTGCCACAAACAAATAAAACAATTAAACGATTTAACTTTGTCACTGCATTTTTCATTCTATGTTGAACTTCATCAGATTAAAAGAGTTTTCCATACAAGAAATTATTTTATACACTCCCAAAAAGGACCTATCCAATCAAATATCCTACACAATTAACAATATTAAAAATGTTGAATAATACATTAAATGTTGTTGTTGTCTTTCAGCTTTTCCCGGTTAGGGGTCACCACAGCGGAACTCCGGTCCACTAATGATTGGCAGTAGATTTTGACAAATGCCGAGGTGCCAGCTCGATGTTCAACCTTCAACGAAGGCACGCCCTTTTACGCATGTCTTTCAAACGCCCACCCAACCGCGGGGAGGACATGTAGACTCCACACAGAAGGCAGTCCCCGCACTCCAGCCAAGAATCGAACAGGAGAACCTCTTGCTGTGAGGCAACAACGCTACCGACTAATACATTAAATACAACTTCAAAAACTTTTACAAAAAGTTAAAACATTTTGGAATAATATCATGTTAAAACTCGAAAAAATAAAAAAAAAAATACATGTAAGTATGTATGTTATATTTTTGTTAATAAACCTTTAATATTGAGATGGAAAGGAACCATTAATCATTACTTTGCTGCCATCTGCTGACCGATACTTGAATACATGGAAGGGAATGAACATAACTAAAAGTTTTTCTAAAAGAAGATAAAAGAAGCTGAAATATTATACAAATAAATCCATGATACATATCTCTCACTCTCCTCTCAGTCCACCCATATACTACCTCTCAACACACTTCTATTACCCTTTCTTTCTATATCTTCTTGAGCTATAAAATCTGTAAACTGAGCATCTACTAAATCATTTGGACCGTACACAGTCTAAATGCTGTAATTATTGTAAGTTATTATCTGTATTGTCTTTGTGTTTTTTTTTCTTATCAAAAATTGAAATCTTAGATGTTTGTAAATATTATTTTATGTTTTTTTATACAAAAATGTATTTTTCTGTACATATCCAATTTTTATTTCCTTATATATCATAAATACTATATACTTAATTACTGTCATTACCTGTATTAATACTAACATGTGTTACTGAAGCTTTTCTCCTCGGGCCTCTGCTGAAAAAGGGCCATCAGCTCGGATGGACAAACCTGGTCAACAAATGTTAAATAAATAAATAAAATAAATAAACCATAAAAGAACAAAACAACTGTTTTTTACCCTTAAACACATCTCTACCAAAACAAAACTATTCACTATCACCTCTGTTAACATCACCATGATAGAACAAGTAAACCAATTGAAATCTGATCATCACGATTATATGTTGTTAAAAAAACAGTTAAAACCTCTCTCACTGACATGGCCAAAAGATACATACCCTCTTCTTTCTTACTGCCATCTCCCCTGTGTGCTGCCCCAAATCTTCACTAACCTTCAAGTTTCACAACTATATAAACTTGAGCAAGGTTAAAATAGTCAAATCTTTTGTAAACTACAACAATAGAATGTGCACCACTGTCCAGCCCTCGGAGAATTAAACTGGTTAGGACTAGAACATCAACTAGCTATTTCTCTGCCAACTACAATGCATTGACACCTACATAACCAGAACATTGTCCAGCCCTTAATAACTTAATACAGCACTACTTCCCAACAGAATTTTAGACTCATTACCCATTATAACCCACATCATGTAATACTACAGGTGACTCTATGTATTCAAATGCTGCTGCTAAACTGTCAAGCCATAACCCAGTACCACTGAAATCCATTCAGAATGTAAGCTTATTTCAAACACAACTAAAGCTTCACCTATCAAATCAATGGATCTGCTCCTGTATATCGCCATGATAAATGACACTTTTCCTTAAACTTGCTATATCATCAAACCATGTCACCTCACTCAGAATCCTATGCCCCACAATCAGTCATCAATACCTGAATAGTTTCAGTAGCATCTCCCAGCTATACACATAGTTTTGTGATAATGTTTGCCACCCTACCTCTATAATTCAAACATGAGCCTTATAATAGGCATATATAATTGTCTCTGAACTTGCTTAATAGTCCACTTAACTATTAACATTTTCTGCCTTACCAAGTTCCTTCCCTCACTTTCATTTTTTAAATTTCTAATCACTAATCACAAGGTCTGTTATTTGTTTGACAAGCCCACTACTGAACCTCTTAAAATGCTCAACATTAAATATTTGCTAAATGAACAAGTATATTTTATAATATGTTTCTTTTAGTCCATGTGAATGTAATCCATTTCACAAATGAATGGGTAACTGTTAATGTATATTACTTAATGCTTGCTCATATATATTACTGAATGTCTTTCTAAAATGTTTATAATATGCTGGAGGTTTTCTCTCTTGGACTCCATTGAAGAGGTTTGTTTCAAATAGACTCAGTTGGACAAACCTAATAAGTCTATATAGTCAAGGTGCAGCCCTGACTTGTGGGTCAAAAGACCAGGAGCGCTGAGAAAATATCACTGGATGCTGGACTTGGCATTCTGAGCCTGTTTAGCCAAGGATAACTGTCACTTGCAGAAGAAAAATAAATTAAATAGTAACTAGCCATATGAATACTATAGCAAGCAAGCTCTTAGGGAGGATAAAGCAGAGTGATCAGATGGGCTACATTCTGGAGTCCACAGATCCCCTGATGCAGAAGGTGTCCAGATTAAGGGACCATTACTCAAAATTCATTTCCACTTCATGGTTTTGAGTAGGGTGAAGGGTAAAAAAGGAGTCTATGGCACAGGTATTTAGAGAAGTGGATTATGCTTTTCTGGAGGAGGTAGTCAAGGATAAATTAGGAGACTGGGAGTAAATAGAAGAACTAAATAACAGATGGTAGTGGATCAAGAATAAAGTATTAAGGATTATGGACAAAGGTGTGGGGAAAAGTCTAAAAAGCAAAAACAGACGTCAGCCAATGAGGCTACATAGGAATGTGAGGCTAGCAACTATAAGAGAGGGACAGGAGGGATTGGAAAGGTAGAGCAGACACAACACAAAGGTTCAGCAAAAAGGCAATGAAGGTGGTTTGGGCAGCAAAGGGTAAAGCCAAGAGATTTATCAGAAAGAATCAAGCAGGGAACAAGAGCTTTTCTAGGTATATAGCAAATAGAAGGGGGAGTTAGAACTCTACAGGCTGACTAATTATAAAGCGATATCAAGAAGACTGTGAAAAAACAGGAAGATTTACTTATGTCTCATCAAATTGCAACTTGACAAAGTTTCAACTAGATGAAAAGAAGAGGTTGAACCTTCAAATCAAAGGCACTTAAAATAACAAAAAAAGCAATATTCTCCACTGTCACAGAACATACTGCATGGTCATACGTATATGGGAGAAACTGAAAAAAATACATCAATGCTGGTGTGATTAACATATTTAGGAATAGAAAACTCCTTGATTAAAACTAGTCAGATAGTAGGTTACAAGAAAAAGAAAAATAATCTGGTTCCACACAGCAGTGAAAATCAATATGTCCTTTATTGTAGTAAGGTAAGAGCTTTCTCGGAATAACAACCGCTTCATCAGACCAACAAAGATAGAATAACAGTTACATTTTTAAACACTAAAACATCCAATCAAAAATCAGAAAAAATGTGCATCATAGCTAAAAATCATGTGATAAAATACATCTGTAGAATATATAGATCTTTAAAAAAGTGAATAAAAACAGACTAAATGAACAATACGTGTTTAAAGCTGGAGGTTTATCAGCTTGAAAGCGCAAAATCCCTTTCTGTTCACTAGATTCTGTTCTATTATTTATGTCACTCCTCTCTTGGTACTATGCAGAATCTCTAGTACCATAAAGCTAAATTTATGTTCTTTACCCTCTTTAGCTACATGTAGTGATAGTGCGCTGGTTTCTTTAACATTCCTAATATCCCTAAGGTGTTCAAGTATTCTGTCCTTAAACACCCTGTTTGTTTTCCCTATGTAAAATGAAAAGCAGGTAGTACAATAGCAAAAACAGACAACACTTTTTTGTTCGACAATCTGCATAAAAAGCAGTATCTATATTAAAACCCAAAGTGGGATGTGTGAAATGATTGCCAATGTGTATATGGGTACAGACCATGCAATTCCTACACATATATGTACCAAGTCTATCAGATATTATAGTTGATTTAGTATTAAAGGATCAATAACAGAGCTGACTTTTAAGTGATCTATTATTTCTAAAAGCAAAATCTGTCTGTCTTCCAATGACCCCATTCTACTCATGTACAGTAGACAGAATATCCCAGTTCTTTTTAATATTCTGTCTACTGTACATGAGTTGAATGGGGTTCTGGTTTAAACAACAGAGTTTCCCTGAAGCCCTTCCTCAAAGCACGGCCATTAAAGCATTGATTTCTCTTTTTAATATTTTATCATATATATTTCAATAGTCCATCTTTTATTATTTTTTACTATTGTATTTACCATTTTAAGTATATATTGTTCATTTAGTCTGTTTTTATTCAATTTTTTAAAGATCTATATATTCTACTGATGTATTTTATCACATGACTTTTAGCTATGATGCACATTTTTTCTGATTTTTGATTGGATGTTTTAGTGTTTAAAAATGTGACTGTTATTCTATCTTTGTTGGTCTGATGAAGTGGATGTCATTCCGAGAAAGCGCTTACCTTACTACAATAAAGGACATATTGATTTTCACTGCTGTGTGGAACCAGATTATTTTTCTTTTTCTTGTATTCTCTAGTTTTTGCATCTGATTCCTTATTTGGTTCAAGGACTGTTTTCGTTTGGTATATTTTCAGATAGTAGGTTAGCTGGTACCTTATGAGAATTTTGCTCCATTCTTTACCAAGTCAAGGGCAGGGAGGGTGCCATGCTTTACAAGAGGCAGGGAACTATGGCGATGATGTTCAGAGGAAATTGGATGCTCTCAGAAAGGATAAAACAGAGTGGCCAAATGAGCTGCAAACTAGAGTCCACAAATGCCTTGATGGAGATCCTCAGATAATCACTCAGTAGTGGAGAAGTGGCAGGGGACTGGAGGACAGTAAATGTGGTATCCTTCTACAAGGTGGGGGGTATCCAAGAAAATACACATCTGTAATTTTAATATTAATGGCAGATAACATCATGGACAGAATCCTGTGGAGAAGACTGATAACATTTTAAGATGGCAGAAATCTCCAGGACAGAAATCAACATGCATTCATGGCCAGCAGAACTAGTCATTCAAACCGGATTAGTTTTATGACTGAGTTACTGGTGAATGGGACAGCAAAGTACAAGCAGACAGTCTGCCTGAACACCAGCAAGGCCTTGTACTCTCACAAAATGTTCATGGAAAATCAGGAGGGAGTTGGGAGTAGGACCAAAACTAAGGAAATGCATATATGCATGGCTGTATGGTAGGACACAGAGGATTATGGTAAAAAGCATGTCTGATATTATTGAAGTGACTAGCTAAGTACTGCATGATTCAGTATTCTTCAGTGTGTCTGCCTCAAAAATATCTCAGGATGGAAAACAGGGTCACCCTCTTTGCTGATTGCACAGACTGGCACATCAGCAGAGGATATGGGAAAACGAGTTTAGCAAAAGATTTGGAAAGGCTAAAAACATGAGCAGAAAGATGTCATTTGATGTTTACTGTAGATGAAGGCAAAGTACTGCACATGGGCTACAGCAAAGCTGGTATGAAGTTACCATCTGGAAGAAGGGGAAACTGATGACCATAAACACTGGAACAGAATCTAGGGGTGTTCATCATAAGGGAATGTTGGGGTATATTCTGAAAGGAATATATTCTAAAAGCGTAGCGGTAATGGTTTCACTCTACAGGGCCTGGGCCATACCTGCAGTATTCCACACAGTTCTGGAGGCCTTATAAGGAAATGGAATGGAAGGAATTTGGGAGAATTATATGAGAAAGATCTCTCAGACTGAGTGGAAGGATTATGACTAGAGTTCAGAGGAGCAAGGACTCATCACCTGAAAACAGAAGAGATAAGAGGAACATGATTGTAGTGGATAACGGGTCTATATTACATGAACGAACGATCATAATGTCGAGTACAACATACTCAACACACTTTGATCGATCTTTCATGTAATAGAAACCTTACAAAATCAAAAGATTTTGTTCGTCCCACACCTTCCCTATACTAACATAAACACACACATACAACCAATGCATACAAACCCCTACACACTTACACCATTCAAACACTAAAAAACCTACACAAACACATCTACTTTTAAAACAAAGTGGGGGGGCTTCACTCCCCACACCCCCCCCTAACCAAATATACCAATATACCAACTCTGAGATCACTGTACATTGGGGAAAGGGCAATTTCCCGGTAATCGCAAAGTGACTTCTTACACAAGCGATTACCGTGAAATTGCCCTTTCCCCAATGTACAGCCATCTCAGAGGTGGCATACTAAACAAAGCAGCCTATTACCTAGCCATTCTGAACAGTGTAGCGTGTTTACGTCACACGCTACACTCACTAGCAAGGCCGACCAAAACATTTCGGAACTCCAAATTTCAACATTTGAAGTCTCCAATTACATGAACGTTCGATCAAAGTGTTTCGAGTATGTTGTACTCGACATTTTGATCGTTCATTCATGTAATATAGACCCACGTATAACATGATGTCAGGCAGATTTGCAGAGATCATTGCACACAGTAAGGCTTTCAAGTAAAGGAGGGGAGACAGACAGTGGATTATAGAAATCAACATTTCCCCGGATTTCCGAAAGCAATTTTTCACAGAGAGGGCTGTGGACACATGGATTGGACTACAAGAAATAAGGTGGATAGGGAACCAAGATATATACAAGACAGCATGAAACAGGTGACAAAATATGAAGAGAAACAAAAGGATGAAGGGGAGGTTAAATGTTAAGACACTTAAAAGGGAAGACCGGAGAAGTTTCATTGTCTGTTTCCACTCTTGTGGTAATATAATTTAATAAATCTAGTTAAATACTGTAATCTGTACCAGGTGTGTGTGTGTGTGTGTGTGTGTGTGTGTGTGTGTGTGTGTGTGTGTGTGTGTATGCGTCTGTGTTTATGTACATGCACATGTAAATAATTACCATGTTTTCTCCTTCAAATATTAAAATTCTTTGAGTCTTATTATTAACTTATTTCCAGATTAGTTGTTAACAGCTAATAAAGGCTTAACTTTGCATTAAGATTTTGTGTGAACAGTTCATGATATACAATGTTCTGATTGAGAAACTGCAGGCAATTGTTTTGTAATGACAGTTTTCTCTTTCTCTGGAATGATAAAAGTATGGGCTGGCCCTCCTGTTTAAGAAAAAATTCCTTATATGAAATATGTATCATATTTTCAGACGATATTCTCAACTATTATTTACAGATATATTAGGACAGTTAATGCACATGCACCTGGTAAAGATTACAGTATTTAACTAGTTCATTCAGAACATTTATTAAATTACATTATCACAAGAGCAGAAAGAGACAATGAAATGTCTCCAGTCTGCCCTTTTAAGTGTATTAACATTTAACCTCCTCTTCATCCTTTTGTTTCTCTTCATATTTTGTCACCTGTTTAATGTTCTTTTGTATATCTCTTGATTCCCTATCCACATTCTTTCTTGTAGTCCAATTCATGTGTCCACAGCCCTCAATGTGAAAAATTGCTTTCAGAAATCCAGGGAAACATTGATTTCTATAATCCACTGTCTGTCTCCCCTCCTTTACTTGAATGCCTTACTGTGTACAATGATCTCTGCAAATCTGCCTGACATCATGTTATACACTACTGTCATGTTCATCTTGTCTCTTCTGTTTTCAGGTGATGAGTCCTTGTCAATGGCACCCTTGTCAATGGAAAATAGATGCATGACTGCCAAATCATACACCGATGCACTGTACGAACATGTACATAAATGCATGGAAATAGCCATACCCAACAGAACCAATGCACTCTCCTCCAAAAAAGGAAGCCAATCTGGTGGTCCCCTGCCATTAATAAACTCTACAACAGAAGGAAGAAACTGTTGCAGAAAAAGGTCAAGTCCCAAGACTGGAAAAACTCCCTTATTAGCCTAAACAAAAAGTTGAGATCCCTCATCAAAACCTCTAAAACCAGCTATGAAAGCAGAATTGCAGCAGACACTAAAAACAACCACAAAGCCTTCTATAGTTACATCAAGAATCTCCATGGCAATACCCAGGTGCGCTCTGACTTACTGCACAATGGTACCTCCTATACTGAGCCAACAGATATTGCCAACATACTGGTCGACAGATTCAGTGCCACTTTACCATTCTCTCCCCCTTAAAATACCAATCACAATACCGGAGGAATGTCAGGCACCCATCATTACTGTAGCACAGGTTAAAGCTGCATTGTCCAAGACCAATAATACAGCTTCCATGGGACCCAACAATATCCCTGGATGTGTTCTACATGAACTACAAAGTGAACTGGCACCACATCTGTGTGCCCTGTTCAATCACAGCCTCACCTCAGGCTTTGTCCCTACCAAATGGTGCACTGCTACAATCATCCTTCTCCATAAAGGGGGAGTGACTACAGACTCTGAGAATTATTGCCTCATTAACCTGATGAGTCTGATATGTAAGGCGATGGAGTGGATCATCATAGACCTAATTAACAAGGATATAGGGAATCTCCAAACTCTAGATCCCACACAATTTAATTTTTGTGAAAGGTAGATCATGCCAGCTCAACCTGGTTGACTTCTTTGAGTCAGTCACCAGAGCTGTGGATGCTGGCAAGGCAGTTCATACAGCCTACCTCGATTTGGTCAAGGCCTTTGATATCATTCCCCACTCAGGAATCATTGATAAACTCACCAAACTAGGCATCAACCCCTATATCACTAGGTTGGTTGCAAATTGGCTCACAGATAGAACCCACAGTGTGAAAGTAGCGGACTCCAAGTCAGATTGCTGACCAGTCATGAGTGGAGTTCCACAGGGATTGGTCCTGGGTCCTCTCCTGTTTGGCATCTACTTCTCAGAAGTCTAGGCCAACACGGAGAAACTCTGGCTGACCAGGTTAGCAGATGACTGTAGGCTGGGAGCCATTATTAACTCAATTGTCCAACCAGCTGCCAATGATAGAAATAAGCAAACACTAGAATACGCTGAAACACACCCGTTTAATAGCAAAGCTTTCAGGTACAAACCCTTTATCAATACTCATACAGGTTACTAATAAAATCAAACATTCAAATAGAAGCCAGCAAAGCACATGACCCACAGCCAAAGATCATGTGATGAAAATTTGTGTTTAAAAAAATATATATAAACTTTAAAATGCAATTATTTCAATACTGAATGTTGTAATTTCACTAAAATAGGCTTTAGTGTAACAGTAACATTCAAGCCAGGCATCTTGTCAGCTGAAAGTCTTAAAATCCATTCAAATTCTTTTAAATCTAATAAATTATTAAGGTCACCCCCCCCTCATGGATACACACACTCTATCAATGACACGAAATCGAAACTTGTGTGGATTGCCACATAAGGATATATGCCTATATAAGGCATTCCTATCATTCCCTCTCCGTATCTCAGACTTATGCTCAATGATACGGTCCTTTAATCTTCTTGTGGTCTTACCTACATAAAAACAATGGCAAGATGTGCATGTAGCCAAATATATCACATTAGTTGAAGTGCATGTCGCCATGAGGTTAAACTTATAAATAATCCCACTTACCGGATGCTTAAAGTCTAGGCTATTTTCTTTATCTATTATATCAGGGCAGCAACTACAGTTGAGACATTTTAAAGTTCCATGTGTATTAGTATTATTCACTTCAGTTGAATTTTTAAAATCCTTGTAACCAAGCTTACATCTAAAATTTGCCATGTTCTTATAAGAGAAAAATGGTCTATCACCAATATTGGATTTCATTTCACTGGATGCCAATAAAACAACCCAATTTTTCTTTATAATATTTCTTACAAACCTAGTCATACAACTAAAAGTTGTAACATATCTTAAGATATCACCATTTCCATGTGCTACAATATTTTCATTCTGGTGTTCATCCATAATAAATAAAGTTTTTAGACCTAAATGTCTATTGTTTATAGTATTCATTTTAGCTGTTTCTAATATGCTGTCTGGATATCCTCTATTTCTGAACTCATTAATGGTTTCATCCAGCTGCGACATGAAAAGACTATCATTCGTGTTAAGTCTACATATTCTATTAAGTTGTGATTTAACTATACCATTAAATACATGTGATGCATGCATGCTAGTATAGTGAATGTACCTGCATGCATTTACCACTTTTTTATGTACTGTAGTTTTTTTAAACACAAATTTTCATCACATGATCTTTGGCTGCTGGTCATGTGCTTTGCTGGCTTCTATTTGAATGTTTGATTTTATTTGTAACCTGTACGAGTATTGATAAAGGGTTTGTACCTGAAAGCTTTGCTATTAAACGGGTGTGTTTCAGCGTATTCTAGTGTTAGCCATTATTAACTCCCCAAGTGATGTAGACATCCTACAGAATGGCCTCACTGAGACCAATGACTGGTGTTGAAACCATGGCCTTAAGCTTAATGCCAAAAAATGTGTTGTCATCCCCTTTGAGAAAAACTCAGTTCCCACTAATTACCACATCGATGGGAGACCACTGAACACTGAAGGTGTTATAAGAGATCTGGGGACACAGGTTGACTGCAACCTCTCCTTTGACCACCACATTACCACTGTGGTCAGAACGTCCTTTGTTGTGGCATATCTCATTACCAAGAGTTTTGCATCCAGGAAGAAAAATGTCATCAACTCTCTACTCTTCCCTCATTAGGCCAATCAGAGAGTATAATGCCCCGTTTGGCATGTACCTCAGTAGACACATGCAACAGCTGGAAAGGCCACAAAAGTATCTCACAAAGAGGATCCTATGCCTTAAACATGTCCTACATGGACAGACTCAAAAAACTCCAGCTATTCTCTGTTTCATATCATCCACTAAGAGGTGATCTCTGCTTGACTTACAAAGCCATGTCTGACCTAGCTCTGTTAGAAATGTTACATCTAAAGAAATCCCAATCCCTCTGCACCACATGCTCCAGAGACCTCAGCCTCATTACCACAATCAACAGAACATGCTGGAGGGACAGGTTCTTAACCCAAAGACTGCCCATGCTCTAGAAAAGACTTCCCATACATGTCAAGCAGAGCACCTCACTGGCCCTCTTCAAGAGAAATCTTGATGAGTGGATGGGAAATAGAATGTTCATCCAGTGGCTTAACTTGATAGAGGCACTGGGAACAAACGTCGGGTGGCACGATGCCAGGGCACTTCTATGGGCTAGGCCTGTATCGGCTCTAGGGCCATTAGGCTAGTACACACCTATGAAACTGTGAACCTATAATAATCAATTAAAAATATGCCCTAACATCATAGCAGGAGATATAAAATGTTGAGTCACCAAAGGCAGTTGAGGGAGATTTGAAGGTTACTTGCTTGTTAACCAGATATATTGTCTGTAACTTTTGATGTATAATTGAAACAAGTATTTTTTTGAAATATAGTGTATTTACTAAGAAAAGTGCATTATATAGAAATGAAAATGATTCTTAGCACAGTGCTGCTTATGCTGATATTGTTCTGAACCAAACTCACTGAATGCACACATCCAATGTAACTCTGGTTTGGTAAAACTGGGATCTTTAGTAACAGCCTGTAGAAATTAACCTTGTGTTAGACTCCAGTGGAAGTCTTAACTTACTTGAATTTCACAGTATATTACTTAGTAGCAGAAATGTAGCTCTGCTTCTGTTGGGTTAGCTATTAAAAGCAGGACCTTTAGACAAGCTAACAGCTAAGATCTTACTAGATGGCTCTAAATCGTTTGAAATTATAAGCTGAGGTATGATTAAGGTGGTATTTTTCACCTGTTTCAGATGCATACCAGATACTTATGACTTAACTGCCATTTGACACTAGCTCTCTATATTCTGCTACACTCTCTTCAGGTTTTGCAACCTACAGTTATCTATATTTACAGGAAACAGATGATTCCTCTCCTATTCTGACATATACTTTCGTGCCTGTTAATTTGTTCTGATTCTTTCATCTATAAGTTTTAACTCATGCTTGCATAGAATTAAAATACCCCTTATGGCAAGCAGTTTACATCCAATTTGTTTGATTATTCCTTTTAGCATCTGAAGATTTTAGCCCCAAAGTTCTCACACTGCTGCACTCTGCTGTGTTTGTCATGAACAGGAGAGATTTCTCATAAGAAGTTTATTGCAGCTTAAGGCCATTTTTGTTATCTGTGTAGCACCAAATTAACTTGTGTCTATATTCCTTGCAGCAAAGTCTGTGAACTGAATGCAATACAAATAATAGTGATCTATATAGGGAACAGCGATGCATACGGGTAACACTAAACCTTTCTTTGGAATAAAGTATTAAACTTAACCTTATTTTTGCAACATTGCCTGCAACTTTTCTATCAGAAAATCTCATTACCTACAAATTAGATGAGTCTAACTGCCTAAACTTACTAAAATAATTTAATTAAACCATAAAATTAATAAATGCTAAACAACCCTCACTGTATTATAAAAATACAGAAAAAGAAACAACTAGAAATTTAAAAAGAGTAAAAAATCACCTTAAAACTAAAGCATAAAGTCACCCATAAAATCTTCCATTCATAAAAACCTATGAAAACTATGCAGAGTCCAACATAGAAGAATTTAGACAATTAAGCTAGCTCACTAATGTAAATAGGAAATGCTATTTTACCATGCAAACAGAGAAAAATGGCTAAATGCAAAACATGGGGGTCTGGTTTGTATGGTAATTAAACCATAGCCTCTTCATTTATCATGAAACCGATTCGGTAAACCTACATTGCAGGATATTTCATGTATCACTTAGTATACAAATATAATCATATACCTGAGGAAAACTTAGATGGGAACTAACGACAGACAGTCAGTAATGATCCAGCTATGATGTGGAAGGACAGAAAAAATTAAAAAAGCAAAAGATGGCTTGTTTTTATGGCTGGACTTGTTTGTATCTTCAGTTGTTTTGTGTCAAGAGTTTTTTGTTTCTTTCTCTGAAATGATAAAGATATGGACTGTCCTCTTGTTTAGGAAAAGTTTCCTTATATGAAACGTTTCATATTTTGAGAAGATATTCTCAAGCATTATTTATAGATACATTAGGACAAGCTTTTTTAACATACATTCTTATGTCACTTACAGGCAGAAATAGAGGGTCATGGTAGATGTTTGGAAGTTAAAGATGTATAGTTATATAGCAGGGAAAATTTGAATAAAGGTACAGAAAATAAATTGGTCTAGATGCCCTGATACTGGGTACTCATTACTGAAATCATACTTTTACAAAGAATATAGAAGCACAGATCTAGCCACACAGATAAGGGTTTCTTGCCTTTGCAAATTTCTTTTATGGATTTTTTCTGTCTTTTTGGGAGGTATTTTTTCCTAAGGGAAATCAGTTTTTATATTTAAGAGTTATTCATTAAACAGGGGAGTTAGTGTCCTTTTTCATTTTTAATTTAATAGGACTGTTTGTTCTTATTTGCGGTTACTGTTAGAGCCGTAACAAGAAAATGTTGTAGTTTGGGCAACAAACCCATTTGGCGCACACACACACACTCAGACCCTTGATGTCACTAAGCAATCATGTGATCATGATTACTTAGTGACAGCTTGCAAGCTAATATAAAATAACAAACTTTGATAGTTTAAAGCTGTCATTAAGCAGTTCTGATCACTTAAAGATAGTTGGTAAGCTATCAATCTGTAAAGACAGTTTGTACAGAATGGTTTTAATAGACACCTTCAAAATGTCTATAAGCAATCACAATTGTGTAATAAAGCAATAACCCATGGCTGGGTGTGGGTAATGCTGAATTTACCCACAGTTGGCATGGTTTGGTCATGAGGCGGAAGTTGCTTAAGCAATGTAGTCACAGCTTTATTTTCCTTTTAACTTTTATGACATGACTCCTTACTAAGTTGACAGTTGCAGCAAATGAAACTAACAAAATATACAGTCAATGTGTTTAAAATATATTTGCATATCCTAGTATATCCTTCATACACATGAACACATTATTTTTTACACTTTATTTTCTTGGCACTTAAACATATTGCAAGGAAAGTCATTAATTTAATAGACTGCTTACAAAATATTGCCCACCTTTATATTAGTTGTTGGTTGCTTAGCTTTTATTGCTATTCTGACCTATGGCCAGATGATTCAGCTTTGGTTAGTGGACCAGGTACAGGAAGACCTGAAATGGGAAGGATTTAACAACCATCACTGTCTCTTCCATCTTCAGATGAGAGGAACCAGTGTAGTCTACTGCAAGACTGTACTCTTGCTTTAGCATGTATTCGGTCTGGGGACATGCACTATCTGCTAAGCTTTAGTGTTTCGTAGTATTAAAGGGGCAAGTGTTCAGAAGCATGCATTTGCATACCAGAGGAAGGAGATGTAGCAGGCCCCCTTGTGTGGTCACTGTGTATACATCAGCAACCAGGATAGGGACTTAAGCCCTAAAGCAGAAAACTCTGATGGCTGTTTGGATGATGACCTCCTACAACTGATTTTTGCTCTAAGAGGGGAATGAACGATCTGGTTTATTGTGGGACAGATGATGGCTGGCAAGCAGTAGAGGAAAAAAATACAAAAAAGAGATACTTACCAGTGGAAGGGTGACATCTGTTTTTCATCTCATAGGAAGTTACTAGGCTAATGGCCCTAGGGCCTTAAAAGCCTAGCCAAGTTCTATCCTTATTTCCACAATCATCATCAAGAGGAACACAGGTGAAACCCCCGGGGTGAATTTACGGCTACCCATCCAGTCATCCAGATTGCATTTGAAGAGGGCCAATAAGGTGCTCTGTTTGACATGAAGTGGAAGTCTGTTCCAAAGCTGTGGTAACCTCTAGGAGACAAATCTGACCCTCCAGCAGGTTCGATTAATGTCACATACCATGTTAAGGTCTTTAAAACAAGTAACCCGTGTACCATTTGACTTGCAGATATACAGCATTTCCAATAAAGCAGGGTTAGAGATTGCCTTAGATGCAAGGCAGAGATCACCTCTGAGTAGTCTGTATGAAACAGAATAAAGTGACAGTGATTTCAGACAATCCATTTAGAACAGATGCTGAAGACCTTGAATTTTCCTTCTGAGAAACTTGTCTGGTCTCTCCAATTGCTGCAGGTGCTTGTAAAAGTACATACTAAAAGGGGTGTTATACTCAATTATTGGCCTGATGAGGGAATAGTACAGGGAGGTTATAACTTCTTTTTTTCTCTCTCTCAGCTGTGCCTTTGTTTCCATGCATCTGTGTAACCATGAATACTTTATATTCCAGAATGGCAATTAAGATATTGCCACTCTACTCCAAAACTTTAATCATCTAGATTCTAAGACATACAGCGTGGATCACTGCAATAGGTTTTATTTTTATATGAGTGTACTTATAAAGTAGCAGTAGGTACGCAGAGCACCCTGAATTAACCTATTAATGTCTGCAGAAGTGAACAGTCCAGATCGGGGTGTACATTTTAATGCCAGTAAATTTATTATCACATGACTGCTTGTTCTTAATATCCCACCAGCAACTTACTGTCATGAAGAATAGAAACCCACTGCCATTTCTGAAAGTGATTCTGAAGCAGGCTTGCAACTCCTGCACTCCCAGACTACAAAATACACTAACACTTGTGTTACAAAACGTCAGAGTAAAAGAATGTACTCCGAGTTAGTGCAGCACTGGAATAAGTATAATTGCTAATTTTGGGTGTGTGAATGAAGCCTTCACACATGGTGGAAGAAAATGCAGCCCCACACCCTCCCCTCCAAAAAAACAGTAATTATACACATGTTGCTCTTTTCATATGATCATGATGGTAAGTTTGGTGGTGAGACAATCTGGGTGGGCAGCTCAGCAGTTGTCATTTAATTACCAGTAACTGAAAGTAGTTTTACAAATAACATTGGGGGGAGCGAAAAAAAACTGTGGAAACAATTAATGATACATACTAATAGATAAAAGTTTTAAGCTCAGCTAGACAAGCTGACTGAAGAAGAAAAAGCTTATGGGTGCACAAGACTTTCATCATAAGAGAGAATCTGAAGTCAGCAATTTGGACCACTGAGTAGCTCAACCCCATCATGTCTCCCACCCTTCTCCAGACATTTACATGCCTCTACAAATATCTCTCTCTACTGTTATTCTTCTTCAAGTATACTCTATCCACCCACTCCAGAAATCTCTGCATTAGGGTATTGTTCTTTCTGTTCCTCTTCTAAGATGTACATGTCCAAAACCTTCATTTTGTCTTTGTATTCCACTCATCCTATCATAGTCACCTGCTACTCTACCTTTTGAATCACCTTACTGCCTCACATCTGCTAAGGCCTTTAGAAGTCCACATGGTGTTCTACACGAGACCTCACCACAACCCCCAAAATTACATGGAGTCCTCCATGGGTAACTTCACCCTGGCCTCTAGAAGAAGATGCTGTCCTCCATGAAAAGTCTCACCATGATTTCCAGAAATGCATGTAATGCTCCATGTGAGATCTGACTGTGGTTTTCAGAAGCGCACGTAGATTTCCATGTGATGCCTTATGAGTGCAGGTATAGTGGAGGACCATCCTCTGGCTGTCAGTTGCCAATGTCACTTAATGTTCATCCAGCCATGCTGTTGAATTTGCTCCTGCCATTTAAGATGTAGCAGAGAGAATCTCCCTCCTCATGATCAGAACCCCAGGACTTTTTGTTCACACTGTCATATGAAACAGTATAACTCATCCTGTACATGGTTAGAACTACAGTATCCTTAGTTTAGTCCACCCTTCACAATAACACCTATCTGAAGAAGTAAGAATTAATCAAGTTTTAGGTTCCTGTTTTCAAACTTTATGCATACACATTTTCTGGTACTCGGTCATTGGTGTATTTTCTCTACCTGGTTTCATTGCATGCCTTTTTACTCCCATCCATAATGACTGCTAATATTTTCATGTCACTTATAATTAACTTTGTACTATGATGGAAGGTTTCTTGTGCACACAGATATTAGCATAACAAATAATGGTGGTCCAGAAATGACCCCCTACAGAACAATTATACAGAGATGCTGAGGAAGCAGTAGTGATGTAATGGTGACAAACATCTATACTGCTCTTATCAGCAAGTTTTAACTCCCATCAGTACAAAACCCTTCCCCGTAACATCACTAATATACAGGATATGGATAAGCTGTGACATCTAATACATGTTAGTGTTTTTAGGCGCCAGTTGTTAATGTGACAACAAAATCTCAGAGGTTAAAATAAACAACGCACAGCTGTAATATGGATTAGCTGAGATTTTATTCGACAGAATTTAGCTGTTATGTTTTGTTGTGTCTGGGAAACAAATGCTCACATCTAGTATTCGGCACCATTGGTTTGTACCATCAACCAATATACCTTTTCACCTCACAGCAATTCTACCAAGTCAAATATGCAAGTAACAAATTCCACTGTCAGCTGTGTTGTTACAGTGCATAACCACAGAGGTGCAACAATTCAATAACCTGTTCAGTTATAGAAAACAAGATCCAAATGTAAAACATACTGGTGTTACAGATGACTTTCTTGTCAGTTAGTTCATGACTACTCCTAAACATCAGTAACAGTGGGATTAGCAAAGTGGTAAAGATGTGTTACGGTAGGACAGGTCAGAAATAGACAAGATGATTATAAAGCAGAGTGATGACCCATTCATTATACCTGTTAACATAGAGTTAGCATGCATTTAACTTGAACTAAAGGAAGTATATATCAATTCAATATAAAAAGTAATGGCTTAAATGACCACTAAGTGCAAAAGTGTGTGGAAAAGCATACCAAGAAACCATTCATTATATTAAATATGACATTGTATATATATATATATATATATATATATATATATATATATATATATATATATATATATATATATACGTATATATATATATATATATATATATATATATATATATATATATATTTCTATATATGGATTCACTTTACAATCTCTAAGTACTGAAATCATGAATTTCAGTATCTCGAGACGAAAGTACAATATATCAAGACTTAAAAAAAAACAAACCTCACAATACTGAAACCTCATAATATTGAATTTTCAGTATGTGATGCTCTGTGTTTTAACACACCCTCCACCGTACAAACAAATACACATACAATACCTTCTTCCTGACACTACAACAAACTAACACAACATACATATACACACACACACACACACACACACACACACACACACTAATGAAACCCACTTAATCTATGTATAAGCAGGGGTACCCCCCCATGCCCCCGCTACGTATATATTCAAACTCCAAGGTTGCACTAACAAGAATAAGACATCAAACTCACTGCTACGCACTCTACATTTCCATTGCACAAACATACAATACATGTGTACAAACATCACCACTTTCAACACTTACACACTCACAATCTTAACTACCTATCCTAACCTACACCTAAAAGTTCCCAACACGCTTAAATAATGCCAAATCTCTACCTAAAACCCTTAAACAAAAAAACATTTACCTAAATCTCAGAGTATAACCACACATCAGCAGCCAGCTCTATATCCCAGACCACAATGCACCTGAAAGACACAGCAAACCTCATCTAAAACAGTGCACCACTACAACCATCGATTTGACAATTTCACATTCACTGAAATGCAGTTTCAAATAACTGCACTTTCAGCATTTTTGTCTCAAGATAATGAAGTTCACAATTTCAGTATTTCGAGATTGTAAAGGAAATCCATATATATATATATATATAGAGAGAGAGAGAGAGAGAGAGAGAGATAATATTTCTCTCTCTGTAAATATATATATATACATGAGAGATAATATTTCTCTGTAAATATATATATATATATATATATATATATATATGTGTGTGTGTGTGTGCATATATATATATATATATATATATATATATATATATATGTATGTATATGGGTCCATATCAGTTGATCAAGTTTTCAGAAGCATGAAATTCTATGGTCAAGACCATATGATTAAGTTTTTGAAAATCCAAAGCTTATGAATGGAGATCTCAGTACAGTGTGGATCAGGAAATGTACCCTTTTCCTCACTGCAGTGCTATCTCAGAGTTAGTATATATAATTTGCTGCAAGTGGGGGGTGCAGGGGGGCTTGCAAAAACATAAAAAATAAACGGTAGATTTTTGTGGGTTTTTTTGATGTTCAGGTTTTCAGAAACTCAGTCATATGGTCTTGACAATATGAATTTCGAGTTTCTGAAAACTCAATCATCTGATACAGACCCATATATATATATATATATATATATATATATATATATATATATATATAGATATATATACACATATATATATATATATATATATATATATATATATATATATATGTATACATATATATAGATAGATATGTGTGTGTGTGTACATATATAAAGATAGATATGTGTGTGTACATATGTATATATAGAAAGATAGATATTCTAAGCAACATAAGGTATAAGATGGTAAAATAACAGTCTCTGCAAAAAGCTAAAAGCTCATGGAAATAATGGGGAAAAGCAAAGATACTGAAGTTTAACAGGACTCAACACTCTGATTATAATAAGCCAGATTCTTTACAGAGCAGTATATATACATCATTCTGTGTTATTAATTCATATTTTAGGATTACTCTAGTACAGTAAACTAAACACTTATGAAAATGGCAATATGCCAATGCACACTGTGAATTTGGAACAGATGGTGGTAGAACATCATCAGAAAATAGGAAACTGATGTTTATTTATTAATACAAAACCCTGGCAGAGCTCTGAATTAATGAATCACTTGCAGTAGAGCACAGCAAGCCCCTTGAGGGTCGGATAATATTAGCAAAATATCATTAGTTAAATAAGCAATTTCATGAGTCCAGCATCTTAACAGAGTGCCTACAGAATTGCTTCTATTTCAGTAAAACACCTATATCTACAAATCCCTGAGATGCAGTCACCTAAACAAAAGTGTACAATTCGAGAAAGGCTGAAATGAGTTAAAAAGCATGCCAGAAGTTTTTAATAAGGTGCACTGAATATTACCATGTGTCAGATTTGTTTAAATGATCCAGCCATGTGTCGGTGTACAAAGCTGAGAATTCATTATTAAAGTGCAAGTCACAAATAAATTATCTTATCTAACTGTACACTGTTAAAGCCCCTTATGCATGAATAGTGATTTAACAAATTTGCACTCATCCAAGAAAATTCAGTCATCAGAAATTAGCCTGGATATGCATATAAATTTCTCCCTGGCTACATTATATTTCAAAGAACATGAGTAGAAAATACTAAAATGTAAATATTTATTAAAAAAGGAAGGCCTATAGTAAATAGTAGAATGTAACAATTATTTGTCAAATGTATTTCAGCTGTCATATCCTCAGGCCTGTACTACCTAGGGGAAAAATAGAAATTTAGTACTACTGTTTTGCAATTCCACAAAATGTACAACTTCATTAATGTCACCTTTCCAAACAGAAAAGGTATTCAGTATAACTATTGTTAAAGGTGACTTGCTCAAGCACTGAAATGATGAATAACCAATTGTTTTCTACCAACTTAGGACCAAACTAGCAACAGCTGGGGCCACGGCAGCCTCCTTAGCAAAACATCCTTGTTTTGATGGAACTATTCCTTTCAAATGCAAAGAAAAGTTTACTCCATACAATTTCCAATAACAGACATAGCAGGTGTTATATCAAAAACATGAACTTTTTAATAACAAGTTTCTTCATTAAACATATTTAACATATAAATATAATATACAGCTGTATCCACTATAACTAAATCATCGCCATTGTTGGATTCTATAAACTTAATTTGAAGTTCACATAGTTTATTTTCTGACTTGGCATGTTAAAAAATCTGGGGGTGGACGTCTCATCCACATACTTTTTAAGCTCTCCAAGATATATATATATGAATTAATGTTTTTAAAGTACTATTTATAACATTGTTGGTTGTCATGTGGTTTTAATTTTGTATTTAAAGTAGGAGTGTAGAATACTGTAATTTGTTTTAATTAAGTTTACATCATTTGCGGAAAGAAAGTGCTTTTTTAATTAAAACTGTTGTCCATGCTGCTTCTTCTGTGTGTGTGTGTGTGTGTGTGTGTGTGTGTGTGTGTGTGTGTGTGTGTGTGTGTGAGAGAGAGAGAGAAAGAGAGATAGATGGGTCCCTGTGGATTAGTTCTCTTTCACAGTTAAATCTAAAAAAAATAAAAATAACTTTCTTATGTATATATTTATTTAATATGTATTCAGTGCATTATATAATAGCAATAATACATGATACAGCGAAATGGTAGATCTGTGACATTTTATTACTCTTATGTTGAGTATCTGATCTTATGTTGAGCATCTGATCTCTCAGAGTTCCTAATCAGACAATGCCTTTCATGAGTAAATCCTACAATAACTCAGAGCCTCTTTAAGGAGTATTACCACAGCTATCAACCCCTAATTTTAAACAATGTGTTAATATTTATACTTGCAGTATTTATTTCCATTCTATGTCTTCATAGTAACAAAATCAGACCTTTACATGTTATTCCTAGTTACAATGCCTTGTTTCCTTTACTAAATCTTGGGGTTAGGGTGTCAGTGTAATACAATTTTGATGAATGGAATACAGTTTGAAATGTCATTCAGACATGACTGTAGAACATGTTTTTGTTGGGAAGGCAATGCCACCCAAACTCGAGGTAGGGATAGTAGCTCCCTGCAATCCTTTTTATAGTATAATCAAATTCAGAATTTTTCTTCCATCATGAAAAGACAGTTTTGCCACACAATGTTTTCTCATTTAATCAAGCCATTTCAAGCAAGCAAGTATATTGCACATGGTCTCTTTCTCCTGCTTCATTCTATGATGTCGTTGTACTAACAGATTCAAAAGGCAGAAAGTTTGATAAGAAATATTGGGACAGTGTTACTAAAGGAGTCCTACCAGGGTTAACGTTGTTAGCCTTTATATTAAATCTATTTATGTCCACAATGCTATCTACTGACAAAATCCTAGTTAAATAAATTAACTGATG
Source organism: Protopterus annectens (assembly GCF_019279795.1). Lineage (NCBI taxonomy): Eukaryota > Metazoa > Chordata > Ceratodontiformes > Protopteridae > Protopterus > Protopterus annectens. The sequence continues at coordinate 361,478,439 of NC_056742.1, forward strand.
ACTGTAAAGCTCACACTGTCTTGAGGACTGTAAAAGATCAAGCCATAATATAAAATAACCCTGATACACTATTTCAGTGGTCTGGAGTAAATTGTCAGGTCAATGCCTGTATATGTACAATTATCCACTTCATTAAGGGAAACAGAGACTACCATTATGAATAACCAGATGTTACTATCAAAACAGGAGGTGAAAATGTGGGAGAAATAATAGCAAATATAATTTTGACTGAAACATCTCACCTGTAGTGAAAAGATGATGTGGCATCCTAAATGACATTCTTACAACCAGTGGTTACACAATTAAGGGTGTTGCTTCCATTGTGCACCACAGTAGCATAGTTAAGGTGGGGTGAGAAAGGCAACTGCCCTGGATGCAAATGTTGGGGGGAAGAAACAGCCAATCTCCATCTCTCTTTAATGCAATACCAGCTTTTAAAATCCAGTATTGCATTTGCAGTCAAACCTGAGTGCTGTAGCACTTCATTTGTGGTCTAAAGTATAGCAATTGCTTACTACAGTTTAAAAGTTAAAGAAAAAAAAGTTTTTTTTTGTTTTTTAGGTAAAACTCGAGTGGTGTAGTGCTCCATCTGGACAGGGTATAAACTGTAGCAACTGTTTGCTACATTTGTAACAAACAGGTTGCTACAGTTTAAAAGATGATTTTTTTTTAAATAAAATATGTTTAGAGAAATAGAACCTGAATGGCCGGGGTGGGGGTGGGGCATGTCATGCATTTGGCCACCTGGTTGGTGTGCCAGGTAGAAGCAACATCTGTTTTTTTTTTTTTTTTGCTCTTCAATAGAAAAGCAAAGGAGCATAGATCTGACTGTATAGGCTGATCACTAACAATGTAGTGATTGGCTTATTACATTAAACTGTTTTTTTTTTTCCTTCTTTTGACTTGAATGAAGTGGATGGGAAATAGAATGTTCATTCCGCGGATCACTCCAGTGGTTCTGCTTGACAGAGGCACTGGGAACTAACGTCAGACAGTACGATGCCAGGGCACTTCTATGGGCTAGGCTCGTAAAGGCTCCAGGGCCATTAGCCTAGTACACACCTATGAACCTACGAAGAACTGAAAGGGTAGGTAGGGTGATGGTTCATAGTACTGGCCCGTCCCAGGGTACTGGTTGAGCCAGCTACACTTCTGGTACAGTATTTATGTCAGAAACAAACTTCCGACCAAAACTAGTAAGCAGCAACAATCAGAACCTTGACTCCTAGAACTTGGTGCAAAATCTTCTTTATTCGGAACAAAACTGGACCACAACGAAAACAGTAAAAACAGTAATGAACAGCAGTACTAAGCGCTTTCACCCTTCCATGTTAGGGCATCATCAGAGTACAAACTATATTAAACTAGAACGTCCCTTAAATAGTAATGCTTTAATTACTTGATTAAGTCAATCAACACTCAATAATGAAGGGTTTGTTCCGCATTAGCAATAAATGCAGAATACAAATAGACATACAAATAGAAACTGAAATACTGATAAAAACAATTGCCGAGAGTTTTAACTCAAATATCACTTAATTATAAACTTTTGAGTTTTTGGTTTTTTGTTTATGCAACAAATCCTCACACTAACATAGACATATTGTGTAAATTTGTTTTTATATTACAAAACAAATATGAGTGAATTATATAATTATGAATCAACATACTAAACGTGTTTACAATAAATATTAAATATTGAATATAATAAATATGTATATAAATAAACTAGATAAAACTTATTATTTAATTTTGTTTTTGTGTTACTAAACAATTAAGTAAATTTTGTTTTTATAATACTAAACAAATTTGAGTAAGTTGTACAGTAATTAATTAACATAGTAAACATGTTTACAGTAATTATTAAATATAATAAATATGTAATAACTAAATAAAACATGTTAAAAATGGGAATAAAGAAATTTTTTAAAAACAGATTTGTTACAAAAAGTTAAAATTGTTTAAAAATTATATATTATGCAGTTAATTCGTAAATCACTACTTAATTAAAGCCCCTTATGCATGAATAGTGATTTAACAAATTTGCACTCATCCAAGAAAATTCAGTCATCAGAAATTAGCCTGGATATGCATATAAATTTCTCCCTGGCTACATTATATTTCAAAGAACATGAGTAGAAAATACTAAAATGTAAATATTTATTAAAAAAGGAAGGCCTATAGTAAATAGTAGAATAACAATTATTTGTCAAATGTATTTCAGCTGTCATATCCTCAGGCCTGTACTACCTAGGGGAAAAATAGAAATTTAGTACTACTGTTTTGCAATTCCACAAAATGTACAACTTCATTAATGTCACCTTTCCAAACAGAAAAGGTATTCAGTATAACTATTGTTAAAGGTGACTTGCTCAAGCACTGAAATGATGAATAACCAATTGTTTTCTACCAACTTAGGACCAAACTAGCAACAGCTGGGGCCACGGCAGCCTCCTTAGCAAAACATCCTTGTTTTGATGGAACTATTCCTTTCAAATGCAAAGAAAAGTTTACTCCATACAATTTCCAATAACAGACATAGCAGGTGTTATATCAAAAACATGAACTTTTTAATAACAAGTTTCTTCATTAAACATATTTAACATATAAATATAATATACAGCTGTATCCATTATAACTAAATCATCGCCATTGTTGGATTCTATAAACTTAATTTGAAGTTCACATAGTTTATTTTCTGACTTGGCATGTTAAAAAATCTGGGGGTGGACGTCTCATCCACATACTTTTTAAGCTCTCCAAGATATATATATATGAATTAATGTTTTTAAAGTACTATTTATAACATTGTTGGTTGTCATGTGGTTTTAATTTTGTATTTAAAGTAGGAGTGTAGAATACTGTAATTTGTTTTAATTAAGTTTACATCATTTGGAAAGAAAGTGCTTTTTTTAATTAAAACTGTTGTCCATGCTGCTTCTTCTGTGTGTGTGTGTGTGTGTGTGTGTGTGTGTGTGTGTGTGTGTGTGTGTGTGTGTGTGTGAGAGAGAGAGAGAAAGAGAGATAGATGGGTCCCTGTGGATTAGTTCTCTTTCACAGTTAAATCTAAAAAAAATAAAAATAACTTTCTTATGTATATATTTATTTAATATGTATTCAGTGCATTATATAATAGCAATAATACATGATACAGCGAAATGGTAGATCTGTGACATTTTATTACTCTTATGTTGAGTATCTGATCTTATGTTGAGCATCTGATCTCTCAAAGTTCCTAATCAGACAATGCCTTTCATTAGTAAATCCTACAATAACTCAGATCCTCTTTAAGGAGTATTACCACAGCTATCAACCCCTAATTTTAAACAATGTGTTAATATTTATACTTGCAGTATTTATTTCCATTCTATGTCTTCATAGTAACAAAATCAGACCTTTACATGTTATTCCTAGTTACAATGCCTTGTTTCCTTTACTAAATCTTGGGGTTAGGGTGTCAGTGTAATACAATTTTGATGAATGGAATACAGTTTGAAATGTCATTCAGACATGACTGTAGAACATGTTTTTTGTTGGGAAGGCAATGCCACCCAAACTCGAGGTAGGGATAGTAGCTCCCTGCAATCCTTTTTATAGTATAATCAAATTCAGAATTTTTCTTCCATCATGAAAAGACAGTTTTTGCCACACAATGTTTTCTCATTTAATCAAGCCATTTCAAGCAAGCAAGTATATTGCACATGGTCTCTTTCTCCTGCTTCATTCTATGATGTCGTTGTACTAACAGATTCAAAAGGCAGAAAGTTTGATAAGAAATATTGGGACAGTGTTACTAAAGGAGTCCTACCAGGGTTAACATTGTTAGCCTTTATATTAAATCTATTTATGTCCACAATGCTATCTACTGACAAAATCCTAGTTAAATAAATTAACTGATGACTGTAAAGCTCACACTGTCTTGAGGACTGTAAAAGATCAAGCCATAATATAAAATAACCCTGATACACTATTTCAGTGGTCTGGAGTAAATTGTCAGGTCAATGCCTGTATATGTACAATTATCCACTTCATTAAGGGAAACAGAGACTACCATTATGAATAACCAGATGTTACTATCAAAACAGGAGGTGAAAATGTGGGAGAAATAATAGCAAATATAATTTTGACTGAAACATCTCACCTGTAGTGAAAAGATGCTGTGGCATCCTAAATGACATTCTTACAACCAGTGGTTACACATTTAAGGGTGTTGCTTCCATTGTGCACCACAGTAGCATAGTTAGGGTGGGGTGAGAAGGGCAACTGCCCTGGATGCAAATGTTGGGGGGAAGAAACAGCCAATCTCCATCTCTCTTTAATGCAATACCAGCTTTTAAAATCCAGTATTGCATTTGCAGTCAAACCTGAGTGCTGTAGCACTTCATTTGTGGTCTAAAGTATAGCAATTGCTTACTACAGTTTAAAAGTTAAAGAAAAAAAAGTTTTTTTTTGTTTTTTAGGTAAAACTCGAGTGGTGTAGTGCTCCATCTGGACAGGGTATAAACTGTAGCAACTGTTTGCTACATTTGTAACAAACAGGTTGCTACAGTTTAAAAGATGATTTTTTTTTAAATAAAATATGTTTAGAGAAATAGAACCTGAATGGCCGGGGTGGGGGTGGGGCATGTCATGCATTTGGCCACCTGGTTGGTGTGCCAGGTAGAAGCAACATCTGTTTTTTTTTTTTTGCTCTTCAATAGAAAAGCAAAGGAGCATAGATCTGACTGTATAGGCTGATCACTAACAATGTAGTGATTGGCTTATTACATTAAACTGTTTTTTTTTTCCTTCTTTTGACTTGAATGAAGTGGATGGGAAATAGAATGTTCATTCCGCGGATCACTCCAGTGGTTCTGCTTGATAGAGGCACTGGGAACTAACGTCAGACAGTACGATGCCAGGGCACTTCTATGGGCTAGGCTCGTAAAGGCTCCAGGGCCATTAGCCTAGTACACACCTATGAACCTACGAAGAACTGAAAGGGTAGGTAGGGTGATGATTCATAGTACTGGCCCGTCCCAGGGTACTGGTTGAGCCAGCTACACTTCTGGTACAGTATTTATGTCAGACATGTTAGAGAATATATCCTTGGACTAATTCAAAGGTTATAGAGAGTTCAGGAAAATTGTATCTTTTATCTTGCGGTTCTTAGAAAATTTAACTATTCAACAAGGTTAGAAAAGTTTAGTTTCTTCACAATTAGTTAAAGCCTACTTATAAACTTATGAAATGATCACACAGCTGTTTCACTAGAAGTCATGATTATTTCATACAAACTGTATAGTATAAATAATAGACATCTGGTATTGATCCCCCAAGGAGAAGGTGAATTAATATTTGATCATTTGTTTTGTATAGATGAATATATTTGTGGAATATTCTTCCTTACATTAAAGTATGCATACAACATCAATGTGTATGTTTAAAAGTCTATTAGATTAATTGATTGAAGCTAGAGCTTTTGACCCAGGCTCTGCTAGTTGAAGGCTCTTGCTAGCCACATGTGAGGCTGTGCTTCTCCCAGTACATTGAACCAATAAACGATAAATTCCACAATGGGAAAATTTCTTACTTGTCACCACTAAACAATTTTAAATTTTTTTATCTACACAATTATAAATTTCAAATTATCATTGACATTTTAACTTATTTCATGTTACAGCACTTCGCCACACAAACCTATATCGAATGTTACTGCTTTGCATGTGAGAAGAGCAGCCTCTTTTTTTGTGGGAGGCATGACTACATGGTGTTCATAGTAACATTAAGAACTGGTATATTATTTTGTAACAACTAATGGGGTATCTCAGTGTCACACTTAACATTTCTTTTGAAGTGATGAAACTCACTCAGAACCATTCATTGTGATTTGTTGAAATTAAGTGCAGGGTTAATTCTGCTTGCATATATAATTTAAGTAGTTTTTTTAATTGAAGACATTTTCTATTTGAAAAGCAGCTGTACACAAACTATCCAATAACTTAAACAGAACATTTAACACTTCCTCTGAAAGTAAGCATTAGTATTAGTAGTATAAATACCTTTTCAATGAGGTTGAGCACAGTATTAGAGAGTTTTAATTAGAGCTAAATCCAAGATGACAAAACTGTATACACAGTTATGAAGAGATGTAAGGTATGAGAGATGTCGATGCATTCTGATGTTTCACATTGGGTGTCCATTCATACAAAAAGACTGTTATACCTAGCTGGGTAAGTAAAGACTTCCTAGACAGTTATAGCTCTTTTCACATGTATGCATTTATTACTGAAATCTACAGTTTATGTAAACTCTTACATTTCAAGATTCATTTTATGACTTAAGGCAGAATTGCTTATAACAGGATTGTGAAAGGAAACAAAGTATAACCCCTAGGCTAGATTTAAGGCACCATGGGAATTTAGCAGAAATGTTAGTCTGTGTTATTCTTCTTATAAAACATTCTCAAGGACTAGAACAGAAGACAAAGGTTAGCATTTTTGCATGTCTCTTTTACATAGAACATTCTCCTGAGTGTCTAACAGGAAATGTCACAATAGGATCTTCGGACTGTATTCTGCTTATTTACCATACTATCATGCGTAAAAGTTATAGTACATAAGTCCATTTCCTTACAACCAAATCCTGACCACACAAGCATTTTTAATGATAATTTCTGAGCTTATTATTACACTACTGTCTAAAAGAAATTTGTCACTTAATCATGCACCTTGAGAACAGAAAGCAAACGTGTGTGATTCTTTAGTTATGTGCAGAGAGAGAGAGAGAGTGTTCAAGTCTATGAAGAGAAAGTATCACATGCAAAGAAAACTTTTATCGTTATATACCCTGTAACCTACATAATCCTCTCCATTTAATCAGGTTTCATAATTATTTCTGAAAGTATTTTTAACTAACAAAAGAAACAGTTAAGCATTTGTAGTTGACAAGGGGACACAAGCTGCTGTGATAGTTAATGGATCTGATATGTGAAAAATAGTGGTGCACAATTGTAATCACAATGACTAATGTCTATCAGTAGGGTTCATTGGTGGGATAAAATAGCAGTGCACAATTGCAATCACAATAACTAATGTTTATCACTGGGGTTCAGTGGGTGGATAAAATAGCAGTGCACAATTGTAATCACAATGACTAATGTTTATCAGTAGGGTTCAGTGGAGTGATAAAACAGCAGTCCACAATTGTAATCACAATGATTAATGTTTATCACTAGAGTTCTGCAGTGGGATAAAATAGCAGTGCACAATTGTTATCACAGTGACTAATATTTATCAGTAGGGTTCAGTGGAGTGATAAAACAGCAGTGCACAATTGTAATCACAATGACTAATGTTTATCGCTAGGGTTCAGTGGGTGGATAAAATAGCAGTGCACAATTGTAATCACAGTGACTAATGTTTATCAGTAGGGTTCAGTGGGTGGATAAAATATCAGTGCACAATTGTAATCACAATAACTAATGTTTATCAGTAGGGTTCAGTGGAGTGATAAAACAGCAGTGCACAATTGTAATCACAATGATTAATGTTTATCACTAGGGTTCTGCAGTGGGATAAAATAGCAGTGCACAATTGTAATCACAGTGACTAATGTTTATCAGTAGGGTTCAGTGGAGTGATAAAACAGCAGTGCACAATTGTAATCACAATGACTAATGTTTATCACTAGGGTTCAGCGGTGGAATAAAACAGCATTGCACAAATGTAATCACAATGACTAATGTTAATCACTAGGGTTCAGTGGTGGGATCAGTTATGTTTGACATTTTATTGCATATATAGCATCTTTAATGTACAAATAATGCACTTGTGGATATATGTATTTTATTTATTTTTTCCTAATTTTATTAAAGGTAAGGAAACTAGACTTGATGGGCCATGCTCAGTTATGAGTTGCTACATAATAGAAATATGAAGATGACACAGTACATCCTCGCAGATACCTACATCAGCATAACCTGTTGATAATAATATACAATAAAATATAATCCAGTACTAAGCAGAGTAATATGAATAACAGTATCTGCAACAAAGCAATAACTTGTACTCAATGTCAATGTGATGTGACCCCCAGAGATCATTGGCACTCCAGCAGATGTGACCCTCAGAGATGACTGTCACTGAGGCAGATGCTGATACATCATTAAGCTGGAAGGATTGCAGCCTACAATAATGAGGAAGGAGCTGCATGAGACAGACATTGGACTCTGAACCCCAAAACCTTCTCTGAATAAGGTAAAAGGAATTATTCTTCTGAAACTATGAAGGAGTGAATTCCAAAGTTTGTATGACTCTGTACCTCTGTAAAAGTACGTGGTATGGTAAATGATTGTGGTTTTCAGTTCAGGAGAACTTTATTAATGTAGAAGCAATGGCCTAAAAATTGTAAGCTGGATTTTGCTTTTAAAATATAAAACTGTACATGCCAATGGCATGAATGGAGATAAAGAGATTAATGGAGACTTTGACATTTGAGAATATTGGAAAGCATCTAGGAATTTAAATTATTATTTTTTTATTTGATGAACAATTACCAGCCAACATTTAGTACTTTTTTTTCAATATATTGTGTCTCCAGTATAAGACCGCAGTTTGCATTTACTGTGCCTTGCTGGCTCATTCATTTTTCCTTGTGGGTAAAAGCATGGTTCAGCGGTTTGCATGACACCCGTCTGGTCCATTTGTTCCATGCCAAGCCAATTCTACAGCCTGTTTGGTTCTCCATAGAGGTATGAGTCAGGTGCTGAGGAACGGACTGAACTACTGATCCTGCACTCTGTCCTTTTCCCTTTCCCAGTGGATTCCATCCTATATGTATTGCTAGTTCAAAGAGGCGTGCTCATGGTGCACCACCTGCAAGGTAAGGATCCTTCCTTTGGGTGGCACAATTTTATTCCTGCAGGTGTTGCAAAGGCAAAGAGTTGAGTTGCCTCTCTCTCTCTCTCTCTCTGCAGGATAGGTGAGATAGCATTAGCTACTTATACCCTTTCACCCATAGCTAGTGCCAACAGCTCCCACATATGTCACTACTGAATATGGGTTGCCTGCTGCCCAGTCAGGAGGGTATCCCCCTATATGATATATCCATAATAGAAATTACTGTTGGAAAGGTACTTGCCAAGCTTAATTTTCCTGAGAAGGCAAACAAAAACACAATTATTTTCTGTAGATATTACCTCTTGTGAGGTTACACCTTGATGAAAAAAGAATATTTCAGAGGAGAACAGAAAGCGATAACTGGCAAAACTAACCATTCACTCATTCCTCTCCAAAAACAGCCACAAATTCTCACCCATCAGGCCCGTAATGCACTAGTGTCCAGCAAAGTGTACCTACTATGCACTAGTGTTCCACCAAAGTGTAGCTACTACCTGCCATAAAATTCAACTCACATTATTCCATCTGCTAGATGAAAACTTGGGAGGATCCAAAGTATATTTTAGGTGCTGCTCAAATTTGTCAGCTGATGACTTATAGAAATGTGAAGCATTGTGCCCATCAGAGTCTTCATCCACAAAATTCCTCAAAGTTACACAAATGGATAAGTCCACTTAAACAAAATGTAGGATAGACTAGACTATTTGATGCTTCAAAGCTAGATTTTTCAATTTGTTTCCTGTCACAAAGTCTAAGGAATACCAGTCTATTAAATTATAAAATGAACCCACGGTGTTAAATTAGCGGACTCCAAGTCAGATTGTCAACCAGTCACAAGTGGAGTCCCACAGGGATCAGTCTTGGGTCCTCTCCTGTTTGGCATCTACTTCTCAGAAGTTCAGGACAACACGGAGGGACTCTGGCTGACCAAGTTTGCAGATGACTACAAGCTGGGAGCCATTATTAACTCCCTAAGTGATGTAGACATCCTACAGAAAGGCCTCACTGAGACCAATGACTTGTGTCAAAACCATGGCCTTAAGCTTAATGCCAAAACAATGTGTCATTATCCCCATTGGGAAAAACTCAGTTCCCACTGAACACTGAAGGTATTATAAGAGATCTGGTGACACAGGTTGACAGCAACCTCCTCTTTGACCACCACATGGCCACTGTGGTCAGAACATCCTTCTGTGTGCCACATCTCATTACCAAGGGTTTTGCATCCAGGAAGAAAGAGGTCATCATCTCAAGCTACTCTTCCCTCATTAGGCTAATCATCAAGTATAATGCCCCATTTGGCATGTACCTCAATAGACACATGCAACAGCTGGAAAAGCTACAAAAGTACCTGACAAAGAGGATCCTAGGCCTTAAACATATGTCCTACATGGACAGACTCAAAAAACTCCAGCTATTCTCTGTCTCATATTGTCTACTAAGAGGCGATCTCTGCTTGACTTACAAAGCCATGTCTGACCCAGATCTGTTAGAAATGCTACATCTAAAGAAATCCCAATCCCTCTATACCACATGCTGCAGAGGCCTCAACCTCATTACCACAATCAACAGAACATGCTGGAGGGACAGGTTCATAACCCAGAGACTGCCCATACTATGGAATAGACTTCCTTTATATGTCAAGCAGAGCACCTCACTGGCCCTCTTCAATAGAAATCTTGATGAGTGGATGGGAAATAGAAAGTTCACTGCGGGGATCACTCCAGTTACTCTACTTGATAGAGGCACTGGGAACTAACATCAGGCAGCACAATGCCAAGACACTTCTATGGGCTAGTCTTGTAAAGGCTCCAGGACCATTAGCCTAGTACACACCTAAGAACCTATGAATCTTTCACAATAACACAAAGGAACAGTTGGTATCATTTATTGAATTGTGGAATGTATTGCAAAAATGTAAATTTAAAAGAAGGTCATGTTAAAATTGTTATTATGCAAAGTATTTATTTATTTATACAAGTCTGATGAATCATCACCGGTAGTGTTGCATTAAGCTCATGGAGATCACATTTGTAAAGGAATTGGTGAAGTCATGGCAGATTTAAAAACTAAAGGGACAATATTTTACTTACAAACGAAGATGTGTTCTTTCACTAAATGGACATGATGTTGACTGTACGAGTTCTTGGTAGAAAACTACTGTTTTGATGACATTAAACAGGTGTGGGTGCATAATGAATAGGAAATTGTTGTTGGTATAGCAGATATGTTGATCAGTGTTAACTAGGTTAGTGACATGATGCAACTGAGATTATTTTCAGCCTTGATCGCAGCCATAACACAAATAAATAATATGAGCACATCAGAAAAGTAAATCAACCTGGATGATTTGGGAAAATGAGAAGAAACCACTGTATCTAAACAAAACTTAACACAGCAAGGTTGTGTACAAAATACCCAGAGAGTAAGGGGAGGCCAGAACTCAGTTTCAGACATATGATGTATCAGACAGAAGTTTTATCTACTACATTAGCAATACAGTCAATGCATGCAAGCATCCATGACTGAGAGGGCTTTATAGGCACCAGTCTAGTCTTTTTGCAATGGCTTTCTTTTCATCATCTTCTTTTGGCTGTTCCCATTAGGGGTCACCACAGCAGATCATCTGTTTCCATTTCTTCCTGTCCTCTGAATCTTGCTCTGGCACACCAACCAACTGCATGTCCTCTCTCACCACATCCATAAACCTTATCTTAGGCCTTATTCTTTTCCTGTTACATGGTAGCTTCATCCTTAGCATCATTTTCCCAATATACTCAGCATCCATCCACAGCACATGTCCAAACCAATGTAATCTTGCCTCTCTGGCTTTGTCTCCAAAACCTTCCAACCTGGGCTGATCCTCTAATATACTTATTCCTGATCCTGTCCACCCTCGTCACACCCAGTGCAAATCTTAACATCTTTAACTCTACCACATCCAGCTCTAACTCCTGCTTTTTTGTCAATGCCACTGTCTCCAACCCATATAACATAGCTGGTCTCACTACCCTCTTGTAGACCTTCCCTTTCACTCTTACTGGTACTCGTCTGTCACAAATCACTCCTGACACTCTTCTCCACCCACTACATCTTGCCTGTACTCTCTTCTTCACCTCTCTTCTACACTCACCATTACTCTGAACTACTGATCCCAAGTATTTAAACTCATCCACCTTCACCACCTCTACTCCTTGCATCCCCAACATTCCTCTATCCTCCCTCTCATTCACACACATATATTCTGTCTTAGTCCTGCTGACCTTCATTCCTCTTCTCTCTAGAGCATATCTCCATGTCTCCAGGGTCTCCTACACCTTTCCCTACTCTCACTACAGATCACAATGTCATCTGCAAACACCATAGTCCATGGAGACTCCTGTCTGATCTCGTCTGTTAACCTGTCCATCACCATTACAAATAAGAAAGGGCTCAGAGCTGATCTTTGATGTAATCTCACCTCCACCTTTAGCACATCCGTCACTCCCACCGCAGACCTCACTGCTGTGACTCTACCCTCGTACATATCCTGTACCACTCTTACATACTTCTCTGACACTCCCAACTTCCTCATACAATACCACAACTCCTCTCTAGGCACCCTGTCGTATGTTCTCTCTAAGTCTACAAAAACACAATGCAACTCCTTCTGACCTTCTCTGAACTTCAACATCAACACTCTCAGAGCAAACATTGCATCTGTAGTGCTCTTTCTTGGCATGAAACCATACTGCTGATCACTAATCATCATGTCCCTTCTTAACTTAGCTCCCACTACTCTTTCCCATAACGTCATGCTGTGACTGATCAATTTAATCCCTCTGTAGTTACTACAGCTCTGCACATCACCCTTATTCTTAAAAATCGGTACCAAAACACTTTTTCTCCATTCCTCAGGCATCCTCTCACTTTCCAAGATTTCATTAAACAATCTGGTTCAAAACTCCACTGCCATTTCACCTAAACACCTCCATGCTTCCACAAGTATGTCATCTGGACCAACAGCCTTTCCATTCTTCATCCTCTTCATAGCAATCCTTACTTCCTCCTTGCAAATACATTGCACTTCATGATTCACTATCCCCACAACATCCAACCTTCTCTCCCTCTCATTCTCTTCATTCATCAACCCCTCAAAGTACTCTTTCCATCTGCTCAACACACTCTCCTCGCTTGTGAGTATGCTTCCCTCATTATCCTTTATTACCTTTACCTGCTGCACATCTTTCCTAGCTCGGTCCCTCTGTCTAGCCAATCAGAACAGGTCCTTTTCTCCCTCCTTAATGTCCAACCTTTCATACAACTCTTCATACACCTTATCCTTAGCCTTCGCCACCTCTCTCTTCTTTGCCATGCACCTCATCTCCTTATATTCCTATGTACTTTCTTCATCTCCCTGACAGTCCCACTTCTTCTTTGCTAACCACTTTCTCTGTATACTCTACTGTATGTTCTCATTTCACCACCATGTTTCCTTGTCATCCTTCCTCTGTCCAGATGTCATACCAAGCATCCTTCTAGCCGTCTCCCTTACTAGCTCTCCTGTAGTTACCCAGCTATTTGGTAAATCTTCACTGCCACCCAGTGCTTGTCTTAACTCATCCCTGAACTCCACCTCACAATTACCCTTTTTCAATTTCCACCATTTGATCCTTGGTGCTGCCCTCACACTCCTCCTCCTCTTCTTGATCATCAATATCATCCTACAAACCACCATCCTATGCTGCCTAACTACACTTTCCCCAGTCACCACTTTACAGTCTCCAATCTCGTTTAAACTGGCCATCATACATAAGATATAATCCACCTGTGTGCATCTTCCTCCACTCTTGTATGTCACCCTATGCTCCTCCCTCTTATTAAAATACGTATTCACCACAGCCATCTCCATCCTTTTCGCAAAATCCATTACCATTTGACCTTCTGCATTCCTTTGTTTAACACCATACCTACCCATCACTTCCTCATTCCCTCTGTTCCCTTCACCAACATGCCCATTGAAATCTGCTCCAATCACCACTCTCTCAACCTTGGGTACAGTCAAAGCATTGAAGATGTCAAGCTCTTACTTAAAAAAAAGGTGTTCTGGATGCTGTGGAAGCAACATGCAAAAGCAGTAGTCACCATTGTTTCTTCTTCCACCTACAAGCTATGCAAATTAATTTTGATCCTCTTGTAATATGAAAATCCATTCACAGTTTTATGTTACTGAAAGAATAAATTTCCCATTATGGGAAAAATGCTCCTCATAAGATTAATAAGCCATAAGCCTGCAAAAACATTGAAGTGCATCAGCACCGATCATTCCATTTAAATTTTAGCAGATTTTTGAAACTGAGCCTGCATAGTTTCTTCTTCATCTTTTATATTTTTATCTTCTTCCCATTAACTATGTAATAATAACCAAAGTAATAATTTTAAGGGCACAGTTGCACAGGAACTTTATGGGTTAGAACTATTAAACTATAATGGGTGGCTTCATCTCTCTCCACTTTTCCTGATTTTGTAGAATGTCCCAGATTCTGCTTTATAATTTATTTGTTTGACATTTGTTAACCAGGTTAGTCCAACTGAACCAGGGGCCCATTTTCAGTGGAGACCCGAGGAGAAAAGCTCCAGATAATAGACAACATTTTTAAAGTATAAGAACCTGGACAAAGTGGTCAATTGTTAAAAATAAAACAGAGATAAAATTATAACAAATCATATCATTACATTCTGGAACAGAAATAATATATACAAAAATGGAACAATAGAAAGAAAACAGAATGAAAAATTGTTGTTACAGTTGAAATACAATATATGAGGTATGTTCACTGTATCTGACAAAAAGAGACATGGGTTGCCAATTATAGTTGTGTTTTTGAATACAAGCTATATGAGGTAAGATTGTGTGACGGAGAAAAAAGGAGGAAAAAGAGTTTACAGATGGAAAAAGGTACAAAAGATGTGTAACTGGGAATAGTTAACATGTGGTGAGTTGCCATGGCAGGACCAGGTAGTTTACAGATATTATTTAAGTTCACATTTAAACATATGCCTTTGGGAGATGCTTCTTATATTGAGGGGAACTGTGTTCCAGGCATGAGCTATAGAGTATTTATAAAGGGACTTACCAATATTTTTGTTGGGTTTGTAGATATCAAGGAGGAGTTTGTTGGATGGATGTAGGTGATGGCGGGGGGCAGTAATAGGATATAGGGATAGAGCTAGAGGGGCATGAAGAGGGATTGATCAGAACAGAATGGGTAATATGTAAGTAGTAGTTGGTTTGGGAATCTGGGCCAGTCAAGTACCTTAAGGGCAAGACAGTGATGGGACTTTTAGGGTAGATTAGTGGCAAATCTGGCAATTTTATTGTATGTTTTTTGAAGTTTGAATAGTAGTGTACATTGACTGCTAGCGAGGCTAGGGGCTGCGTACAGTAGACAGGGTAACAGAGGAGACTGAGCTCAGGAGAGTTTGGAGGAAGGTGCTAAGACTTTCTGATTATGCTAGGGAGACCTAGTTTCTGGTGTTTTTTTATGCACTGTTGGATGTGTATATCATATTTCAGTTCAATGTCAATAATGACAACAAGTAGTTTGGTATGGGGGTTCGGGCTTAATGATGCTATTGTTGAATGAGGAGATGATGGAAAAGGAGAGTTTGAGATGCGCCAGCAATTTGGGAGTGAAGAGAAGGAGTTTAGTTTTTTGGGGGGTTAAATACAAGTTGATTATCCAAGAGACATGTTTCAACAGAAGAAAATGTGTTCTGGGTAAGATCTAAGAGATTGGGGATGCTATGGGCAGTGGAGATTAGAGTAGAATCATCAACATATTGTAGGAGTGTTGAGTGGTTACAGACAGAATGAAGATGATCAGTAAAAATATTGAAAAAGAGGGGGCCTAGGCTAAATCCTTGTGGAACACTGGTGTTGATTGTAAGTAAGGGGGAGAAAACAGTTCGCCAGTGAATAGATTGTTGCCTGTTGGAGAGGTAACTTGAGAGCCAGTTTATGAAGGAGGTAGAGAGATAGAGGTTAGAGAGTTTACTTAGGAGCTTATAGTGAGACACAGTGTCAAAGGCCTTAGATACATCAAGGAATAAACACAAGACTAACATGTTGTTGTCCCAAGTTTCTGCTACTGTTTGGATGAAGGAAAGTAGTGTGGTGGGGTCTAATACCATATTGGGTGGAGGTTAATAGGTTATTATCAAGCAGTTGAGTAATTGTGTGTGAATACACTTTTCCAGAATTTTTGAGTTGGGGGACAGGATTGCAATGGGCCTATAATTAGAAGGGTCTGTAGAGTTTCTGCCTTTCTGAAGAGGAATTGTGTAGAAGGATTTTGAAATATCTGGAACACAGGCTTCTGTTATGGAACAATTTATAAGTATGGAAACAGGGTAGGCAATGGATTCTGCAGCTAGTTTAAGAAAGTAGGAAGGCAGTTTGTCAGTGGAGGGGGAACAGGGTTTACGTTTGACAAGGAGAGATTTGATGAAGGAGATGGGAACAGGTTTGAAGGAAAGGGTATTGAAAGGTGTTATTTTGGGAGATGAGGGGGAAGTATTACTCTTTGGTGTAAGTTTTTGGAATGTTTCTATGAAATAGTTGTTAAGGAGAGTGGCAGTTTCAGTAGCTGTATGATGTGGGAAAGTATTTGGAGCTGAAGGACTGCCAGGATAGAGAAGCTGATTAATGGAAGACCAGAATTTTTTTTGGATTTTTATGTGGGATCCCTTGGTTAGAACTGAAGATTTTTTTTCTTATCATTAACAAGTTTTTTGGACAGGCTCCTAAGCTCTTTGTATCTTAAAAGTAGAATAGGGGACTTATTTTTAACCCAGGATTTCCAGACACTGTCTCTTTGATGCATTATGAAGCGGGTGTGTTTTTTGAGCCAGGGGGGTGAAGTTAGATTTTATTATGATTTTTCTGAAGGGTGCAATGGCATTGACTATGTCTAGGAATATCTTATTGCAAGATGTTACAGCCTTGTTAATGGGGAGGTGTTGAAGGAAGAACCATTTTATTTTTGACAGTGGGAGTTAAAAGTATCTGGATTGAAATGGGTGAGTTTGAGACTATCCTTGTAGAGGTGGTCTTTGGGAGTATAGTTGAAGAATCTATGGATTTAGGTAGGGGAGTGGTTGCTAAGACAGTTAGGGAGGGTGCCAGGGTTGTGATAGATTTTGGGATCAGAGGTAAGAATCTAGTCTAGGATAGGTCCAGGGGTTGTTTTTTTTTTTTGCAAGGCTGAGTAGGGAAGGATATGAGCTGATGGAAACCATGAAGATTGAGGCTATAACTAGGGGCTGTAGTTTAGAATTTAGTCCAATCAATGTTAACATCACTAAGGATGATGGTTTCATATGGAATATTTTGAGCAAACCAGGAGAGAAAGTTCTCAAGGATAGGAATATTATTCCCAGGAGGTATGTAGATGGAGGTGATGGCAATTTATTTTGTGCGTGTTTAGGTGACAATTTATGATGAGGAGTTCAGCAGGCAAAAAAGCTAGGTATAGAAAAGGAGAGTGGAGAGAGATTGTGGAGTTCAGAGTAGAGGATGACAACACTTCCACCCCTCCTATTGGTTCTATCTAAGCAGAAGATGTTGTAGCTAGGAGGTAATATTTCAGGGTATGTGATGTGAGATTTCGACCAGGTTTCAGACAGAGCTAAGATATTGGGGGAAATGTTAGCTATCCAGGAATACAATCCTGTAATTTTATTACTAGGCTTTGGATATTTAAGGAGAAGATTTGTAATGATCTGGGAGAAGGAGGGAGGGATGGCAGGAACTGGGAGAGGGGAAGTATGAGAAGTGCATTTGAGGGGGGTAGGGACAGGTAGTCCTGGGTTGGGGTGAATGTCCGCATCCTGGAGAAGTGTATTAAGGAAAGTAACAATATATGTGAGGAGGTTTGAGGTAGTTGTACGTTTTGATTTAAGTGTTGAGGTAAGAGTGGTGTTTGTACATGTGTAAATCTTGAAATGGTAAGAAGGTGTGTTGTGAGAGAGAAGAGATGTTTTAAGAAAGGAGTGTTTAAAAGAAAGTAGCAACTGGTTCTAGTAAGGGAGACTGGGCATAAGGAGGGGGGAGGGGAATGAGGTGGGAGTGAAGAAAGTAGAAGGTGGTTGATTGATGGGAAAAGGTAATTGGCTGGGGGTGCAGAAGGTGTGGTTAGGAGAGTATAAATGTAATGAAAGTGGGGGTGAGTGAAAAAGGGGTATGGTATGGGAGTGGAGTGAGCCCAAGCGTAATGATGGCGAATGGAGCGGGTTAACCTGGTTGGAATAGGAGAGTGGGTTGGTCAGGTACATAACACTCTTCCCAAAAGCTGCAAAAAGTAAGTTTGCAGTCACAAGGGTATGGTGCTTTTTGAGCAGGGCAATACATTTTTGATTCTGCTGATTTGCATTTAACTCTGCACTTTAGTTAACTATAGGTGCACCGGAGAATTGTCTGGGAAGAAACTGCAAGGGCTAGTAATTTCCTGATCTATGCTGCCAGCAGGCGGCCAGAAGGGGGAATTAGAAGTACAGAAATATTAAAAGGAAAACTGGAGGGGGAAACGGACATTCTCAGAGTAGTCCGTGTGAGTGTGCAAGCCACAATATCAGTTAGTACAGCAACAATCACGTTTGACTAAGATAATAGGCA
This sequence comes from Protopterus annectens, assembly GCF_019279795.1. Lineage (NCBI taxonomy): Eukaryota > Metazoa > Chordata > Ceratodontiformes > Protopteridae > Protopterus > Protopterus annectens. The sequence continues at coordinate 361,496,973 of NC_056742.1, forward strand.
ATCACCTAAAATGATTATAAAGATGGGTGCTTTTCCCAGGTATGTTTTGTAGGGTTAAATCCAAAAACAGCACAGTTCAGGCTGAAAGGAAGGGGAGGAAGGACCAGCGGTGAGTGGGGTACAGAGCGAGCTGAAAAAAAAAAGAAAAAAAAAGGTAAGTATTTGTTTTATTTGCACAGATAGAGAGTAGGATAAATTGCCCTGCCCACCATAACAATTATGGGCAGTCAATAATGCCAGTCATTACAGTTTCAGATTTTTTATTGCTCAGAAAATGTATTTTGATGTGGTTCTATTAACTTTTTAAGTGAATTAGAGTAATATTTAAACATTCTCTCTGATTTGGAGTCTTTGTCCCTCTCCCATTAGTTGTAGCTTTGTCATGAATTCTTGAGCAAAGAAGTTTAGTGGAATGGATGGACTGTATGAAAAATGTTATGTAATCCACATTTAAAAATGCAGCCGCATGTAAATGTCTAATTTTAATTCTAAATTTTTAATTTGTAAAATGTAATAACTCTGCATGCTGATAATAAGATACGCTGAGATGTGCTTGCATAGATGTTACTGCATTCCCAGGGTACTGTGAGAAGGAAACAAATAGATGATTACCTTATAAGAATGGATATCCCAGTAGAATGTACAACACACAAAACCACTGACAGGGGTCACAGCAGATTAGACGTGTAATGCCTACCCATTAAAAAGTTGAGCAGAATTTCATCTGTGTTACAGTGATTTACTGGTGGAAGCGTTCAGCTTTCTCTTTGAGAATCCTTGGGACAGCATCTTTTCTGTTTGGTTGCTTTTGTTTCTGATTTTTTTTTGATACACAGAGTTGGCTTTCTGTTCTATTTTGACTTTGACACTATACAATGAAACATTTTTATGTAACTTCGAAGTACTAGCAATGCTGCAGAAAACAAGTGTAATGATTATAGTTCCTTTCATATAATCCTAATACTACTGATGCTCATTATATAAATTTTCTTCTTAAAATACTCTTATATCATATAACCAAAAGGTTCCTAGGCTAAGAAACAGGCACAGCTTATTGTAAAATGCAAAAATAATGAAAGGATGAAATAATATAACAAATTGCAGTTAAAACAAACTCTATTAAAATCTATTCACAGTAAGTGATTTCATCCCTCGGAACTTCATCAAACTGTGAAATTTACAAACAAAGAGTCACATTAAATTGGTAAAGAAGTCTCAGCATAAAATTACAGTAAAAGCTTTCCCTTACTTACTTAATATTTCAGCGCACCTCTTTTTCGAAAAAAAAGACTTTAAAATTCTCTACTTTATTTAGTTTTGCATCTAAACTGGCACCTACCCTCATTCCAGTTTAACAATTATTTGTCATCTTCTTTTCCATAACCAGTAATAACAACATTAATTTCAATAAATATACCAATGGTACAGTTGCGGTGTTTGAATAAAACATTATTCGAATCTTTCAGGGAAACAGCATACATACATTTATAAATACCTTGTTAAAATCATTGCTGGGTTCTCCTTTCATAAAAAGCATTACATTTGTCATGTATCACAATGTAAATCACAATCTTAGAACTGTGTGCAAATAATCCAGGGACAGAATAGTGCCTCTGTCTTGTACTGACACACTGCTCACCTCCATTACTAAACGGACACCGATTTTAAGTGCAGCATCTTGTTATACATCTTCTAATGGTTCTTCCAGTCAAATATTTTTGTAATAAAGCTTCATACATCTTTATGTCTTGTAGATGAACCTAGCAGTCTCACCTAATACACCAGTTGCATTTAATAACATTCGGTATGCTATACATATCAATGGATTGTGTTAATTCCATAAGAAAAATTGGATTACACTCTTCTCCCCAATCTGCCATGGTAGGAATATTTAAATCTGACTGTAATATCCAAGGTTTATGCACATCTGTTCTTCCTTTCAAAATATCCTCAGGTTTTATGGCAGTCAGGTAACCATTTAGCGCAAATTTATTTCTAAGTAACTTTTTGTCTTCTTATGTATGCTGTATGTAACAGAATGACCAAAAGTAAACTCTTTTTGTCTTTTTTTTTTTTGCATTGCACAACTGTGTTTATACACCGTTTTATTCAAGCCCCCCCTTTGTTCAATCTACCCAAAACGTTTGTCAAGAAGCACAAGATACGCACACACAATATTGACCAAAAGACACAACACTGTCCAGTTATATGGCATTTAGTTTCAGGAACAAATGCAAACTATAGAGATTTAACGCAAAGACTCACAATGAGGGTCCTGTGGATTTTAGTTGTCTTATGGTAGTCGATAATTTCAGGCTTTGGAATGTCACTTGTTAGCCTGGATAAGTTAACACGAACACAGCTCTCACTTCAATGTATTACTATTTCAACTGTTTAAAAGTACCATCAGACAATATATTATACCCTGCCCCCTGTATCTACTTTAAATTTTACATTTCATTGATTTGCAGTACCTCGTGCCAACAACAATCTGCCAGGCAGTCACGACTATGTGCTTTATATGTATTTTCAGACTTCACAGCATTGACCCTTTTCATTTCAATAGTACTAATAAGCAATTACATTTTATGCATGTGTTCAGCATGTATATTCTTATGTTCCACTTGTTCTTGATCATAGGACCATAGGAGGTTACTAGGCTAATGGCCCAGGGGCCCTTACAAGCCTAGCCAAGAGTTTATCTTCAAAAAAGAAACCTCAGTCAGCACCTGTCACCTTTGTCAGTGAAGGACAAAGGCAGAATCCCTGGGACAAATGTGTGGTTTCCCATCCACTCATCAAGGTTACGCTTGAAGAGGGTCAGTGAGGTACTCTATTTGACATGTATGGAAAGTCTATTCCAGAGATGGGGCAGCCTCTGGGAGACAAACCTGTCCTCCAGCAGGTTTTGTTGATGTTGCATATTAGATTTAGGCCTTTTGAGCAGGTAATGCAGGAGGAGTTAGACTTACGGATATGGAGCATCTCTATAAAGGCAGGGTATATTATTGCCTTGTAGGCAAGACACAAGTCACCTCTGAGCAATCTGTATGATACCAAGCAGAGTGATAGTGATTTAAGCCTGTCTATATAAGACAGGTGTTGGAGGCCATGTATTCCATTTGTGAGGTATTTCTGTGGCCTTTCCAGTTGGTGCAGGTGTTTGGAGAGATACATACCAAACTGGGCATTATAGGTCTAATAAGGGAGTACAGAGTGGTAACAACCTCCTTTTTTCTGGATGCACTCCCTTTACTTATGATAAAAGGCTTTTCTGACCACCGCTGCCAAATGATGGTCGAATGTGAGATTGTTGTCAACCTGAGTACCCAGCTCTCTCACCACAGGTTGTGTGCTTACGGGGATACCGCTGATGTGGATGTTGGTGTGTTAGCTTTCCGATGATGATCGAGTGGGGGATTGTGACAAAGGCCTTGGCCAGGTCAAGGTAAGCTGTATGTACTGACTTTCCCTCATCCAGGGCCTTAGTGACAGTCTCAAAGAAGTCAACTAGGTTCAATAGGCAAGATCTGCCCCTGAAGAATCTGAACTGGATGGGGTTGAGTGCTTGGAGATTGCCTATGCACTTGTTTATGAGGTCTTTAATAAAATACTCCATGGCTTTACAGATCAGACTTGTCAAACTGATGGGGTGATAGTTTCCCGGGTCAGTAGTGGCATCACCTTTGTGCAAGGGGATGACAATGGTGGTTCTCCACTCTGCTGGAATGAAGCCTGTAATTAGGCTGTGGCTGAATAGGGTGTTCAATGGCGAAGCTAGTTCTTGCTGGAGATATTGCAGAATACAGCCTGGGATACTATCAGGTCCCATGGAGGCTGTGTTCTTTGCCTTGGCTAGGGCATTTAACACTTGATCTGTGGAGATGTGAGGTGTGGGACAAGTATCATGGATGTTGACTGTGCCTTGGGGGGGTGACAATGGGGTGAAGTTTGAGCTGAACCTATTAGCTAGCAGGTTGGCGGGTCAGATTTTGTTTAGTCTGATCTTACAAATCTTTACAAAATGTCACTTTCTACCATAGATTCTTCAGGAATCACTACAATTCTAGTCATTCTTTCCTTTCATGCCTCACATAATGCACGTCTAATATAAAATTATGTTAGCACTTTTCAGTAGTCTGTCATATTAAATTTTGTAGTAAATCTCCTCATGTCTTGAGTATTTCATATTGATTACTGTTGTAGCACAGTCTGAATTGACTGCTCTCTGTTTATTTCACTCATATTCTATTTTATATATCCTTTCCTCAGATAATTCTTTTAACTCTACTCTGCACACACGAACAGATTTTGAGAAGACCTGGTCTATTTCTCTAAATGACCTGCCCCATATGTGATCAGTTTAATACAGCAAATTACTTGGTTATGAAAATATCATGCAACACATTGAATTTACAGTTTGTCTCTGTTCTGTGGAGCAACCTGAGCCACTGTAAATAGCAAATGTCTACTAACTGGAAGTTTTTTCTGTGTTCATGCTAATTTCTCAACTTTTCTCTAGTTGCAGCTGTTGATTTTCTTCATTAATAAAAGCAAAACAGATAAATCCATTTATGGCTTCTTCTAAAGCAGCATCTAAAAATATCACATACTACCATTCCAAGCTTCTCAGCTAATCCATTCATGGTAAGAAATAAATAAAATTTTTGTATCTATTTCAATATACAAAAAGTCTGAACCTGCAGTTCCTCTCTTACTGAGAAAGATTACTATCGAAACAACAACAAATCATCAGCATGGTAAAACTAACCTGTCTCACGATGGTCTAATCCCAGTTCACGTTCCCAATTAGTGGGTGAACAATCAAACACTTAGTGACTTCTGCTTCAAAATGATAGGAAGAGCTGACATTGAAGGATCAAAAAGTGACATTGCTATGAACACCTGGCTGCCACAAGCCAGTTATCCCTGTGGTAACTTTTCTGACACTTCCTGTTAAAAGCCCAAA